>NC_048424.1:19437888-19561713 GCF_013103735.1 Etheostoma cragini
GTTACTAGCATGGGGTACCTAATAAAGTGGCCGGTGAGTGTATATATATATATATATATATATATACACACACACACAAATAATAATTAAACAGAGGAAAGACAGGAGTGAGGGAGACAAAACAACAGATGTAGACAGGCACAAGACAAGGGACCAAACACCTGCGCAAGTTAGAGGTCCTCACAGAGTCAGCAATGCACCGCCACATGTTCAGAGTCTTCCCTGTGGCACCATTTATCTGCGCCGTGGACAGTTCCAAATAGACCACATCCAGGTAGGAAATGGTCGACGTGCGTATGGACACGTCGTGTGGTGTTTTCCAACGAGTTGCAATAGATGGCCACTTCCTTACTGGCCTGATGCAGTTACCTCTATTGGCTGCTTTCATTGTAGTTCAAAGCTCAATTGTATACTATCTCGAAAGGGTGGTTTTACATGTCTGAGACCAGCTGGCCAAGTACTCATCATTCCAATCTTGAATTATTTATGAGGAGAGTTAGATCTGGCTGATGCAGTAAAGAGAAAGCAAGTCAGCCAGACTTTTTACCCACGTAGGACGTTTACACAAATTATGAATGCTCAATTATACTTTTGAATTTGAATGTATTGAAAGGATTGACCCTTGAGATGTAGCATCTCATTTTTGAGTGTCCTCATAAAGAAATCACAAGCCCTTCTGTTTGCCAACTCTGGTAGGTTTATGTGCAAGCTTGGTGGTGTTAAAAAAACAAATGCGAAATCATTCTGTTGATCTCTGTTGAGTGATTTACTCTTCTCTTTTACATAAAGATGTACAAAAAGTTCCATCATTCACAGAGCATGCACTCCCGCATTGTGTTTTACCGAAGGGTTTTCTCACTAATGTACTACAGTCCTTTCTTGTTTGTTAAAGCAGCCGTTCTCTCACTGTCACCAAGCCCTCTTGCTCTGCTCTAAGACAACTTAAAGCACACATAGGCATTTATATTGACGAAGTGCAAATGGTCGCTAAGCATGCAATTGCTACTTTCCCATAGTTAATGCCAATCATTTTTTATTTTAGATGCGCATTTGTCAAATAATCCATAATACATCATTACCTTGATGTGATTCAATTTTTTTTGTAATATAAATATTTCAAACATAAATTTCTTGGATCCTAGTTCTGAGGACAGCGTTTTGTCAAAGTGTATCAGTGTCTTGGTATCGGTCCTTTTTTTTGCTTCCTGTAGTTTATTAGTAGACCACAGAGGGGCGCTGTGTAGCTGTATCCAGACTGGTTATCTTAAGTGAGCTATATATTTTGTGTGTGTGTGTGTGTGTGTGTGTGTGTGTGTGTGTGTGTGTGTGTGTGTGTGTGTGTGTGTGTGTGTGTGTGTGTGTGTGTGTGTGTGTGTGTGTGTGTGTGTGTGTGTGTGTGTGTGTGTGTGTGTGCGCTGAAAGCAGCTACCAATTTATTTGCATCCCTCTCCTCCGTAGTGCCCTAATGGGACACCAGCAGGGCCCAGGGCAATGGGAAATTATGCATTTGTCCCAAAAATTAAGGGTAAATAAACAAGCGTCAGGATATGAAGAGGAAAATAATCTCTTTTACTACTAAAGAGCAGGAGAGGAGGGAGAGCAGAGGGCACATTTATTCCCCACCGATGGGCCCAGTGTGATGTGAATCAAATAGATGATGAGTCACTTGGGTAGATGTTATTGCTAGCAGCCGGTAATTTGTCATCGCAGGCCGCTCAGAATGAGTGGGATTGAGTGGGATCAAAGCTCTTGTACAAATCCACCATGATGCCAGTGTCTCCTTCCAAGAAGAGGAGATGGGGGATGCTATGATGCAATGGCACCTCTCATGTTGCGTTCTTACAATACTCTTAT
This sequence comes from Etheostoma cragini, assembly GCF_013103735.1. Classification (NCBI taxonomy): domain Eukaryota; kingdom Metazoa; phylum Chordata; class Actinopteri; order Perciformes; family Percidae; genus Etheostoma; species Etheostoma cragini. The sequence continues at coordinate 19,439,743 of NC_048424.1, forward strand.
ATGCTCTTATAATGATACATACTGTTGTGGCCTATACATTATGTTTTGTAGACTTCAGAGAGACGCCATGAGAGAGAGGAAGCTGTTACAGCCAGGCTACTGAAAACAGACAGTGAGAAGTCCAAGGTAAATATATGTATTCTCAAAGGAATGTTTTGTGTTTAAAAAATGTTTTAGAAAGATGGTAGATTAATATGAATTCCGTGCCATAACGGTTTGTTTGCCTTGCACAAGTTCCTGCTTATTTCTTTACCGTATCATTTTACTGAATTGGCATCAGTAGTAGTAACAAACACTAAAAAACAAAGCAAAAAGACATCTGCTTGGGATTTTCCATTGCATTTTTACGACCTTGGAGAGTAATGTTTATATTAACTATTATTCAGGTCCAGTGTTGTCATTTTGTGTCATTTATAGTCATTTTTTGTGTGTCAATCTTCCTATCAGAAAAAGGTCTTCCACATTTTCTAGCCAATGCTTTTTTTTTTATTTGTGGTGTTTCTTTACCACAGTTCTGAGTTAGTTTTTTTTACTTACTTTTACTTTATATTTTGATCAAATATCACTAGCAATGATATTTTGTTTAGAGAAGTTGCATAGATAAAGCACCAAACTACTTTGAGGAACCTCGTATCCTAGTATGCGTTGTACCCCTTTACAAGCGGCAGTAGTAGTTAAGATTCATATTTTCACATGCTTTTAAAATCTTGCCTAACTGAAATTATATACATTCTAAATGTGTAGATTGTAGATTCTGCACCTGAAGATTATTTTTGCAAGCAATGCTCATTCTAACCCTCCAAACCACTGTTGTCCTGTTGTTCTGCTTTCCTCAGATGGAGCAAGAACTGGAGAGAGCGAGAAGACTACTGGAACAGTCTGAGGATAGCAGAGTGTCCCTGGTCAAACAGGTTTGTTTTTGTCTGTGTGTTCTGTACCCAACTGTATATAGTTGTACAATAGACCTCGGCAAACAAAATAATAAACATGCAGTGTAGCGTTTCCTGCAGTGTATTGCAAGCCTGGCGGCCCACTGGGCCCAAGTTCCCTGCACCAGGCCTAAGCCACTGGGAATTATTTCTGAATGTATTTTAAAACGTTTTTGTACGATTCAGTTGGGAACTTAGAAGTAATCATATTTTCAAATTTGTAGTTAGCTTTTAGTACTGACTTAACCTAAAATAATGTATGGAATCTGTCTGATAGCTTTTTTTAAATTTAGAATTTTGCAATTCCGTCCATGATTCTGTGATCCACAGAAGCTATTGTGCTCTACGTTAGTGCTGTAATCAGTCTGTGACTGGCCCCAGCCCAACCCTCGTTGAAAACAAAGACACTACCGGGCTAAACAACTTTTCTTGGGGAAACCCTGTGGTGCAGCGTCTCCTTGGAGAACATAAGTGTGGGTTTGCCCGCTGTCAGACAGTCCGATGTCTTTCTCTGTGTCTGGCTTACACGGCTGATGATCCGCAGGTGGAGGACATGCGTGGCGAGCTGCTGAGGACAAGGAAAGAGCAGACTGATCTCCAGAGGGTCTGGCTGGAGGCTTCTCAACCTGCTACTCAGCCACATGGCAACCACACTGACAGGGAGGAGGGAAGAGGGGGACTGCGAGGGCCAGGTACTGAAGTTAAGTCAGGTCTGGCTGTCTGCTCTGATCCACTGTCAGTCTCTCTCTTGCTCGCTCAACCCACACACTCGCTACGCACAAGTTACGCTACTTTTACAACAGTGTAACATGTGGATTGCACTTGAATCCAGCCTTTTACATTGCAACTTTGGTTTGAATTTGATTAATCGTTCAGCCTAAATCTTGCTTCATTTGCATCTCTTATCACTTAATTTATATTCTATTCACATCTATTAACTCAGTCTGCCTTAGGTGATGAAGTGAATTGATTGACATGTCAGCAATGCATATGATTTAGTAGGTACAATATACTAAGTAAAGAGCTAAAAGAAGTTCAGAGTAAGGTTAGAAAGTCATTTAAAAGGAACTCTGCTTAAATATTTATCTACTTTACGAAAAATTGTTGCTGTGCTTTTTATTGCCTTATTGCGGAAGGTACAGTGTGTTTATTGTGCTCCCTAATCCATCTGCCACCTGAAGATTCTTGTCACCACGTGTTCTTAATTTCTTGTGTCCACATGTAGAAATCCATTGTAACAACACTTTGATTACGTGTCTGCATGTGTGCGTGCATGTTCATAGATCGTTTGGATCTGGAGAAAGAAGTGGCGGCGCTGCGAGCCCAGCTGCGTACTGCTTCTGTCCTCGGTGAGGTTGAAGAACTGAATAGAACTCTGGACCACAAGGAGAAAGAGAGGGTCACACTCAGCTTACAGGTGGAGGTGTGTATCAGAGAAATTCCCTGACAGTAGGTATTTATATTACGCAAATGGCTTATAAAACCAGGGGTTCAGAGCAGGCATTGCATGTCATTCCTTTGCTTGCTATGTGGCTGTCTTTGCAGTCTACTCTGAGAATAAATGGGAAACCTTAAGGATCTCTCAGCTGGAGTGCAAATGAACAACAGAAGCATGCTTTTGAATTTGCTGGTGGTGTCTCCACCCTGAGCAGGGTTATTTCAGTTTGTCGGGTGCCTCTCATCCGTGGTCGCATCCTCCGCCAACTCCGTGCCACTTGACGATCCTCTTAAAATTCTCAGATGAAGTAACAGTTGGAATAGGAGATCAGAAGTCAACCATCAGTCATTTTTCCTTCTCAGACTGGTGCAATGTGTCACTTCCATCACTGTAACAAGACATAAAAAAATCACAACGGGGGGAAAAAAAACAAATTCCCTTAGCTAAGCAAGGGTAGGCTACGCTGGGTATCAATAAAATGTTAGTAGAAATAGCTGCACTTAAAGCTTAAGCACATTCCTCTAATCTCTGATGTTTCTTTCACTGAAAATGTGTTTAAACTCCCACGCTTCCCCTATTGCAGAGTAGGTGTTAAAAGATGAAGTGGGTGTTTGCATGTATCACCCCGGGCTTCTCTTATGGTTTTTAATGCCAAGATCAAAATAGAAGTTGGAAGTGTTTCATTTCAACAGTAAATGAGCAAAAATGAAGTGTAATGAGGAGAATAGAATGGTAGATTCAATTTCTTAGTGACTGAATTTATATACAGTCTAATAGGCCTGTGACTAATCGGTCTATGACTAATTACTCCTAACTGGCAGTCTTATTCAGTCTAAATACTGAAACGGCACCAGGCTAACCTTACTTGCCCTTACTTGAGACTTCAATCAAACTCAAAACTTTAAATTGATTGTGATTTTTCTCAGTGATATGAAGTAAATCCAGTGCAGCACTCCTTTCAGACTCCTTTTCAGACAAGCCTGGCAGATAATCCAATTGTAGACAGCATGTAAACACAGTCTCAACCTTCTGTGACTTTTCTTTCTTTTGTCCTCTTCTTTGCTCGCTATAATCCAACCTTTACTGTTGGTCTTTTCTCAAAGTCTCTCATACATTTTTTCTTTTTTGCTTCCTTCTGTTGTCTTTTTTTCTCCCTTTTCCTATCTTCCGTTGCCTTAAACCCATTCCTCCACATCTCCCTTTCTCCTGCCTTTCTGCCTTTACCTCCCTTTAGCAGTTGTAGTACACACACACACACACACGCACACGTCCTTGACCTTTCTCTTCTCTATATACCAGAAATTGTCATCAGACCTGGCGCGGCGGGAGCTACAGCAGCTGCAAATGCTGGAACAGTTGAGGGAGATTCAGGTATTTTAATATTGGTTTTTGGTTACACTGTTAATTTATGAGCAGATAGTTAAGGCTGTGTGTAGCGCCTCATTCATTGACACATTACAATGCAAAAAAGCTGTCATTAATGACATCATTCAGATTTCGGACTGTTAGGGTGTTTTCGGCCCTCCAAAAGAACTCAAACCTGTTAGTCAGCATTTTGTTGCGCATATGTGAACACTCCAAAGGGACTGAGACCCCTCTGAAACAAACCGTACTCAGACCCGAGTATGGTTCGCTTCATGTCCACATTGCAGTTCTTTTCACCTTTTCATTGGGAACACAACACACTTGTGACAATGTGAACGCAAAAAGAATCCTTTTTCTGTTGGTCCACTTTTTTGGCCTCTTTAAGACACCTAAAGTTTGGTTCTTTTAAAGAACGCTATTTGTGAAAACACCTTTTAGGATCGGGCCCATGATTTAAAAACAACAACAAATGATTCAGTCAGATTATAAAGAATAAATAAACACTTTATTTATAAATTCATTCATCCTTTTAGAGCAGGGGGCAGACGGAGAAGAGAGAGACGGAGGCATTACTCCAGGAGAGCGCGCGGAGCCGGGATGAACTGAAGGCCAGGGCCCAGGAGGCGGTGCGCCAGTGGAGAGCCAAGTGCAGGAGGCTGCAGAGGGAGCTGGAGGAGGAGCGAGTCCAGGTTCAGGTCCATACTGACAAGGCCTCGCAGGTTGGCTGAGGATGATGCATTCATAACACGACTTATGACACCACAGCCGACACTAGCGTTCAACCCATACCGGTTGTTCAGGGCCAATACTGATACTGATTATTAGCAGTTAATGAAAGCGATAATCGGTATTTAGAACCAGAACTCTTTTTTGGCCACAAGCCAAATGGACAGTGAATATTCAAATTTGAACAGCCACTCCATAGGTTACCATTGTTTTTTGGCTATGAGTGAAGCAAATCTACAAGCCACTTGCAGCATTTGGCTAGCAGGTGGTGCTGATTTTGGACTCTGTTTGGAACTGATATGCAATCCCAGTAAACATGTAAATCCTTTATTTTTTGGAATTGTACAAACAGGTTTGTTTAAATGCTTTGTACTACGATTAAAGTTTCAGTTTAATAAAAAATAAAATGTAGCTTCAAAGAAGATCAAAAAGTATATCCAAAGTATGGCAAATTAACTATTATTAATTATTAATTAACTAACGTTAGTGGTTATCGGTCAAATAAAACACAGATACAGATAATCTGCAAATTTCCAATTGTCTTTATAATGACGTCTGTGTTTTCACATGGTAAATAACAACTCATCTGGTTGAGTTGACTGGTCTGCTCTATTTCAAGATACTGCCATTGTAAGGGGTGCAATTGTTAAACTACATTTGATGTAAGAAAAATTATTATTGTCATTTGGGACAATCACAAAAATTGGAGGGGGGGGGGGGGGCAACATAAAGACTCAGGGCGTGATTCGATTAAGCACAACGCAATACCCACAGTGTGGGTTTTAATTTCATTGGTTCACGCAAATTCTCCTTGTTTTCTCCTGCTAAGGAAGTTTGTCCCAAGGTTGCAGATAACAATTATGAGTGAGGTACTTAATGTTAAAGCCTCCGCGCAGCCTGCATGAAAAGCGTACAAACACAATGTCCATTTAATTGTAGTTACAGCATCATTGTACAACAAACACACTTGTGCCATTTGTAACAGGCAAGCAAAACTATGATTATTGTTGTACACAACTTGAGTTTAGGTAGCACTGTGTCTGTGCCCATTATAGTCAAGATAGCATAATCTAATGGCTATATTAATCTCTACCAACACTGTACCGGATAAGCGGATGAAGATGGATGGATATAACACAGTCTCTCCACTGAAGAGAGAACGTTTTCTCCACTCATACGTTTTCATAAATTGCAAGTATTAAATCTTCATAAACATGCTCATGCAGCACACCATTTGAAAGCTTAAAGTCTCATGATTCGATTAATCCCACTCGCAAAGCATAAGATGACTTATAGCGGTTATTATCATGTTATGAAGTAAAGAAATACAGAAAGATACTGCGCCGCTAGTGTCTAAAGTCGAGTGTGCTTCCATACCTTTTTTCTCGTGTCTTTATTCACAGCAGTGAAAGATCGCCAACATTTTTTATCCAAAACGAGTTGGTCGCCTCACAATTTTGTAGTTTCTTGCCGAGCTTTAACGGAACTTAAAACTTGAGTTTGTGGGATTTGATTGTTTCTCTCTTCTCCCCCGGAGCTGCGACAGTGTTACTAAGCACACCGGCGAATTCTCTGACGTCAGCACATTCCGTTGCTGTGTGTTGTTAGCCAATCCCTCAACTGTGACCCAAGATGGCCCTTGTCAAAGCCAATTATGAGTTCAGGGAGGACCAACGTAGGAAAGATTCCTTCCAGTTAAAACTAGATGTTACGAGACCGGCCTACCTGTTTAGCCAATAACATGAATTGATTGATACCAAAGAATTTTAACCCTGTGATGGCTGCAGCTGTGTCAAAGCAAAAAATAGGGCCTTAGTTATTTATAATTACTTATTTCTATTAATTTATGTGTGTGTGTGTGTGTGTGTGTGTGTGTGTGTGTGTGTGTGTGTGTGTGTGTGTGTGTGTGTGTGTGTGTGTGTGTGTGTGTGTGTGTGTGTGTGTGTGTGTGTGTGTGTGTGTGTGTGTGTGTGTGTGTGAGATTGATGTGGATGGGTTTTTGTATTTGAGAAGTTTTGTACTTTGCACTTTCATGGCTTTTTTCTTTGCACTTTTTAAAAGGAAACAAGAAAACGCACAGACATACTGTATCTGTAGAAATAACTTGTAACTTGAGTGTATTTCTTCTGGATTTTTTCTGTATTAAGTTGAGACATGTGTCTATGGTACTAGTTTTGTGTGTAGCCCATCTGATATGCTTACAGTAGTGTTTACAAATCCTTTTACAGATGGTTTACTTGGACGGAATTAGAAAAGCTCCCTTCTAACCTCTGTAGCTCTGTGTCAGTAAGGCCTAGAATCACACTCACACTTGGAACAAAAAATTGAGAGTGTTAACTTCCCAATGACCTCAGGCATATTTGCCAGAGGGCCAAAGTATATGGGAGCTGTATCACTCTTTTTTGGTAAAGCATTTATGCGAGAAAAGCATGTATTTTCATTTTTGTCTTTAAAGAGGTTAAGGCTTAATAGTCAGCTGCTTTTTTATTCCTGTTGGCAATGGTCATTCTTTTCAGCTAGTCTTTGAACAAAGTGAAGAGTAAGCTCTCAGTTATTGCATAGTATCCAGTAAATGTTTACTGGACTGTGTTAAATGTCACTGCAGCTTATTGACTTGGTATCAGTTGGCGCTGGTGAGCAACTGCAGCTCAAATATTTGAACTCTGCAGTTGTGTCTCAAACTTTCCAGATAGTCCAACTGCTGCTGCTGGCTGAGCTAACAGCTTGCCAGCTGGCAGTATTGTCAACAACCAGTGACTGTTTTTGTTGCATTTCCTGAGCAGTGGAATCTGGCTCATGCATACCTGCTTTGACTTTGATAGTGTGTTCTCAAAAGTGAAGTAATGCAAAATGTTTGCACTGAAATGCATTTCACGTCTCCAGTAGTAGACTGATTTATAGTGACGCCCAAGGCAACGAGAATGAAACCAAACTTATCTTAGCCACACTCGTGGTAGTTCTGCAACCCACTGATGTCAGAATACATCAGGGGATGAGGGAAGCAATTAGGTTGCTACAACTGGCTGCAGGGATACACAGAATTTTAGAAAGTGTTGTGAACATTATTGACACATGACACCACAGACAGCAATTTCTGCTCTGTTACTTAGATGTTATATTGTGTTTCCAAAGCATTGTTCGTGGTCCCTGTGGTGTTCCCAGTGCAAGATGAGCCAGCCCCAAAAAATGACGTCTCCTCATCTTTTGCTTTGCCCCTGGCTGTTGTGACACAGCTCAAGCCGTTGGAAACGATGGATTTCAGAGCGCAGCGGGCTTTTGCTGTCTTCTGTTTGAAAATCCCTTAGTTTCGCATTGCCAGACCTTCGTCTATAGCGCTGCGGAGGAGGGTCTGGCTAGTCCACACTGCAATTCAAAAAACGTGCTCTGGTTTTTTGGCATTTAAAGCCAATTACAAAGGACAGTGCTAAGTGCCGAGTGAAGCCACGGTGCCTCTGCAAAATAGCCTTGGGAAGGAACTTGTTTGGTGGAACGTGTGTGTTCAAAAGTTGTTTTAGTCTTGCAACAGAAAACTCAGATTGGTCAGATAGTCTAGCTAGCTGTCTGGATTTACCCTGCAGAGATTTGAAGAGAAGTTAACCATGGTCCTCATCATTTAACCAAAGTTTAGAATGCCAACACAGAGAAAACGGAAGTTAACTGGAGATAAGGGAAAGTAGCGTTACTAATAATGCAATGTTTGGCGGTAATCAGTAGTAACCATAGATGTGTTTACTACTGTTACCAGGCAGCGTTACTTCCACTCTCTACAATGTCTTGCTTATTCACAGACTTGTTTTGAATACCTATTGTAACACACCAATACAAGTAATATAAAATGAGAAATGTTCTGGAGCGTTTTATTAATGTTACTATTCAACCCAAACAAAGCAAAATGGTTGGATAGATATGGTATGCATGCTGTACAGCATAGAGGGTGTTGTATCAAAGTTGGATTAAAACTCTTGAATAAAGTATTTTCAATTAACTTAATTATAACATAAGCCAATACAAAGTCAAGTAGTACAAGTACCTTTGCAAGGTATGCTACAGCAGTTGTGCTTAGTTGAATAATAAACATCTGGCAATAATTATTAGCTTGAAAGTCAGCTCCCAGATCGACAGGATGGATATACAGACACAGCCCCCCCCCCCCCCCCCCCCCCCCCCCCCCCCCCCCCCCACACACACACACACACACACACACACACACACACACACACACACACACACCTGGCATGCCCGACGGGACACGAATTAATTACAAAATCATTTCTGCACCCTTAATGAATTAGGGGAGAGAATCAAGTGCTCAATTAAATGATTAGGTTCTGAGCTACAGCAAAGTCTTTGCAAATTCCAGTCAAAGCCAGAGTATTAGAAGCAATCTGCCTTCAACAGACCTGACCATTGTCCCTTATCAGGGAGCTGAGTGCTAGCATTTTCCTATCAGCGCTAGAGCTGGTACTGCATATGTTTCTCTGCCTCCGTCTCTCTGTCACTCTTTCTCTTGCCCTCATCATTATTGTTAGAGTTCAGTTTTTGTACATCATCTTCCTCCTCGTCTTCATTTGTCATTCTTCATTTCCCTTCCCCTCTCCCTTCCCCAATCTCTGCCTCTCTCTTTTTTCTCCTGCACTCTCTTTCTCCCTCCAGGCAGCAAGGGAAAAGCAGAACTCTCAGGCCCAGCTGAAGGCGCTGAGCCAGCAGACTGAGGCGGCCCGCAGGGAGTTTGCTGAGATCCTGGGCCGTCTGGCCCAGCGCGAAGAAGAGCTCCACCGCAAGGACGTGGAGTTGTCCGAGACCCGCCAGCGCCAGTTATCACTGGAGCAGGAAATCCGGGAGGTATGTGGTTGAACTTCCAGAATTCTACAATATCTTTCAAATCACAGTATAGACAAAAAAAAGTTTGTATTCATAAGTCAGGCGCCCGGATAGCTCGGTTGGTAGAGCGGGCGCCCATATGTAGAGGTTTACTCCTCAACGCAGCGGGCCTGAGTTTGACTCCAATCTGCGGCCCTTTGCTGCATGTCATTCCCCCTCTCTCTCCCCTTTCATGTCTTCAACTGTCCTCTAAAAATAAAGGCCAAAAATGCCCAAAAAATAATCTTTAAAATTCAGTAGACATATATTTCTTTTTTACAGAATGCTTGCAGGGCTTCCATGGCTCCACGGCTCTTAAAAAGTCTAAAAAAGTTTTTTAGGCCTCCAAAAGTCTTAAATTGACTAAATTATTAAATCATTTTAAACAGGTCTTCGTTTTCCTACGTCAATATAATGCTACCTCTAATGCTCATTGAAATGCTCCCGCAGCATTTTAGAAAGTTTTTTAAAAATGTATTCTATGGGCTTGTAGTTCTTTCTTTTGTTAGTCCAAAAATAATTCCAGTTGCTAACAATGTATTTGAAGCCTACTGCTTCTTATGCAAGAAAGCAATTAAGCTGGGAATGTTGGGTGTATGGGTGCTGGAGTCTGAAGCAAAAAGTAAGAAACAGCTGCACATTAGCATTCTTGAACAAATCCCAGTCTAACCACAGACATTTTAATTTAATTCTGTTGGCAGACCAGTTTGTTCAGTTTGAGGTGTTAAAAGTAAAAATTAAATGAAACCTCAGCTTAAGAGTTATTGAATGAGCTTTGATCAGATTTAACAGATCCTAACCCCTAGGTGAGGGAGGCCTCCGCTGCCCTGGAGGAGGAGGCTCGGCGTCTGGCCGATATCCAGGTTAGACTCAAGGAAGAGAACCATAGGCTGGAAGAACGAGCGGACACCCAAGCCCGCCGCTGTCAGAGAGATCAGGACACACAGGCCGAGCTCCAGGCCGCCCTAAAGCAGACGACCTCCGCCCATGCTCAGCTAGTCCAGCAGTTGGCTGAGGAACGGAGCTCCAAAAAGGAGCTACAGAAGAGCTGCGTGGAGCTCCAGGCTAAGCTGACTGCGGCACAGGAGGAGAGGGCTGCACTGGGGCAGCAGCTGCAGCTCCAGAGGGAGGTGCATCAGAAAGAAATGGACAACACAAAGGCCATGATGGAGGGCAGCGAGACAAAGAAGTACAGAGAAGTGTACAACATGCTCCAGCTCTGCCGTCAGGAGCGGGATGACATTCAGGCACACCTGACGGAGGTCAAGGTAAGCCCTTTTTAAATTTATAAGCTCAAAGTATATTTTTTTCCATAAAGTAAAAGTACAGTTAAAGAGCAGCTATTATGCTACTTTTCTGGTCTTAGTTTTTGATTCAGGACACCTTTAGAGTAGCCCGACATGATTCACCACACAATAAACTATGTAGATCATTGGAAAACTCTTTTATGGTTCTGCGGAGGCTCCACGCACAGCTTTCACCATAGCCTACATGAGTGGCCTGATGTTTATACTGCGCTTGTGTGTGTGTGTGTGTGTGTGTGTGTTTGTTTGTGTGTGTGTGTCACAACACAATCCCTACCGGCAATAACCCACCCTGGACTGCAATCAAGATACTGCTTGTCCTGTAAGATAGGATTCCAAAGGTTGCCAAATGTTCTCAAATTCTTTTTAGTTTGTCCTTAAGGATGAACAGGATCCTCTCATGGTGGAGCGTGTCCATCGTCTCCGTGAGCCATATCTTCAGTGTTGATCCCTATTTCTTTTTCCAGAATAAGAGGGGACATTTCTTTGCAGTGAGATCTTCATATGCCAAGAAGTGCTGTTGTGCCAGTGTCATTCTCTTTGCTTCATTGGAGATCCCTGAGAGTACTAAAATTGGTTCTGGGATATTTTGAATATTTAACACCTTAGACATGAAGAAATCTAATTGAAATCAGGGTCCTGTCATCAGTAATCCTTTTACAAATTGTGCAACTTTGCCCCCAAAACAAGCCTCACTGTAATTCAATCACTGGAATGTTACTACCTTTGGATGGAACCAGGCAAGTTTTTTTTCCTTCCTTCTTTGTGCTAAGCTAAGCTAACCGGCTGCTGGTTTTAGCAACAGATTTATCACACAGACGTTAGAGAGGGCTCAGTTGAACTCTTTGCAAGAAAGTATATTTCCAAACATACCTAAAGGCCCCTCCAAAATGCAGTGCTTAGCTCCAAGTTATGTATCAGATGTGACAAAATATAAGACATCTCTGAGATGTCAGGGTCATAAGCCAACCAAAGAGCTGTTTTTTTTCTTTGCACCTAGGCATGGATCACAGAGTGCCACACACTAATTGACATTTAGAGTATCATAGGCACACATTTCACATTCGACGCAGAGTAACGTGCCTCAGCCACTAAACATCTGGCCTATTTCCGACTCAGTGAGACACAAACAAAATCCTCATTTAGAGTCATTTTGTTCATTGGCCGCGGCTCTGTCCTCTGAGTATGGATGAATCAAGGATAGCTGAGCTCTTAATGGTGTGTGGTGCCCCGTGGATCCTCACGGCCATTCCAAAGCTCCAAGCGTGAATATTTAAAAACTCTGATATCAGACCTCAGAAGTCTCATCAAGGCAGTGTCGGAGATAAGGGACTCCACTTGACTTCCCTCCCCCAGTGCCCTAACCGCCTTCCTCCCTTCGATATCTCCGATGATGATCCCTCATGGGTACATTGTTTCTTAAGGGGCATGGTCCTCCCTGATATGGTTGAGTTTAGCCCATTAGCGGTGCTGAATTGCATTAATATCTGACATAGCTCATTGTAATGGTGTCATTTCCGAGTGTGGTGAGGACAAGGGCGTTTGCGAGAATGTTTTAAACTACTAGCCTACGGGTGCTGCAGATGTCCCTTAGAAGCCCACCCAATATTCACATAGCACAGCCAAAGGCCTGTATTATGATTTAGATACAGTCAACTGTCAGAAAAAAGCTTAAAATATTCTTATTTTCTTATGCTTGTCCTCTCAGTCTTGATTTCTCCCCCACTCTCTTTTCTCTTGCTTTCTCTCTCCGTCTTAATCCCTCTCTTACTGCCTCCCTCCAGTTCTAATTTAGCATTTCCATCTGTTTGTCCTCTCTCTTTTTTACTTCTTCATTTTTTCTTTGTTTGTGTCACTCCCAGTCATCAGTCATTGTTGTTTGTTCCACTTCACTACATCTTCAGTTGTGTGGTAATGTAATCATTGTAGATGGAAAGCTTATGTCTGAGGCAGGATTTGCCTTTGCAAGCTTTAGCTGGACTGAGACATGAATTAAAGACTTAGACCATGATTTAAGAGTCTTGGCAATGGCATTATCATTTCTCTCCAACCATTACATGATGTTCTATGTTTGTTTGTGTGGCTCAGATTGCCACTTCAGACCTTATTGTAAGTTTACCTTGTACATGCCAGATCTTTTAATAATCGTTAAGGGTCACTGCCAAATTTGGCAAAGCCGCATTTATGTCAATAAATGGGCAACTTTGAAAATGTATTCTACTTGCCCAGTTTATTTTAGAGCTTGGAAATCACAAACTGAAATTCAAACTGCAAATTGCTTTTAAGTTGATTTTTTTGTTGCAGCAGATAAACCATCAGTCCTTCATATCTTTATTAATTGCCTGTGTATCATGTCTGTGTTAAACACCCATTCTCTGCTAGGCGGATGCAGCGTCAGGCAGGGAGCTATGTGGGGCGCTGCGCATCAAGTTGGACAGGATGAAGGATGAGTGTGATAAGCTGGCAGCACAGCTGAGCACAAAAGAAGAGGCACACACACTTCTCCACAAAAAGTACCAGCTACTCAAACAGGAACTGGATGACAAAGTAAGCCCAGACTCCTTTGACAAGTTTTTCAAACCTAGTGAGTCATATCGAGTGACGTGATACTTCCAATAAACGTGGAGCATGGGTTATCATATCGGTTAAGTACATCTATCCTAAGCAGAAGTTTTCCAATATTTGTGCTGATTCTAATTAATTGTGACTGATGAAGTCCAAGGACATTTAAAGGAAAGACAGCAGCCACTCTAGTTTTAATAGGACCATGCTCTTCACTGAATTGCAGGCTAAGGCTGCACGGTACGAGAAAAATATGCAATGTGCGATAACGGTGTTCAATATCTATAACAATGTTACTTGTGAGAAATAATCCGATACTAAACTTTACTCAGTTCTGCAATTCTGCTGCATTCAGTATTCTGCAAAAATATGACAAAGAATTGAAAACAAATTAAAGGAAATAATTTCCAATTTTCTTTTATTTGACAAACTAAACAATGAATTGAATATAAAAGACACCACTAAAAAAAGAATGACAGTTGCAGTTTAATGTGCTACTTTCTACTGATATTTTACTAACGCTAAAAATCTGTGTATGTCTTTTGTAATTGCCAACAACGATATATAGTGGAGGCCTAGTGTAGGCTTCACATTGCAACTTTGACACCTTAGTTGATGCTATACACAAGGAGAAAAAATAAAGACATTTGACTATGAAAAGAAAACCAGATAATGCATATCTAGTCTAGAATACTGGATATTCATGCAGCAGTCATACAAATTACCAGAACGATAACTCCTTTGCTGGATCAGATATGATTGCAACAGGAAGCAAAACAGGCATATATAAAACTACAAGGACATAGATTTCCTTCCTTCCTACCTTCCTTCCAGGCATTAACATCTAGGATTTCTGGTAAGTTCACATGGTCATACAAACCTAAGAATGGTTTAAAGGTTGAGCGGTGCCAAATCAGCACTATATTTTTTACAGGGGGTTTAGCAATACGTCTGCCAGTGTTTTACAACAGCAGTTTGTAGTATTGAACAACTATTCACTTCTCTGACAGGCCCCTGATAAGTTGTATGGGCTCTTTGGGGATCCATGTATTGATTTGAAATCGGGTGAATGGAGGAAAAAATAACTACTATATAATTTAACATTGGTGGTTTTATTATCCCAGAGACAAGATAATGATGCACAGTCCCCGGGCAGCAATAATCAGTTGGTTCCTGGACAAGTTGATCAAATGTGTCCTGGTAGGGACCCTGAAACTAATGACAGTGCAGGCTAGAGACAGAAACTTAACTAGGTCTGTTTGTGTGAAGGGAAACTGAATGGCACTGCTGCCCAAGGTGGGTTCTTCTTTCTGCTATCAACTGTTGCGTAAACTGTAACAACTTTACAGTTTACTGCTGCGATGAATGCGTTTTAAATTGTCCTGTAAGATTCAAATGACACGTACCTAAAAACTAGAGTTGTTCCGACGCCGATACCAGTATCGGACGTGCCTCCTGTACTACCTAAAATGCTTCTATGTGCATCGGCGAGTATGCGCAACTCTGCACCGATCCGATACCAGTTAATTTGAAACCCTAAAAAAAATGTAGTTAATGATTCTTTTTTTGTTATGACTGACAATACAAGAAAGTTTTGTGGCATTCACTTTTTATCTGTATTTTTTCATGTTTCACAAATTTAATTTCCTGCTTATCAGATCGGTACTCTGTATCGGGCGATATGCAAGTGGGAGTCAGTATCGGCAAGGAAAAAATGGTATCGAAACATCTCTACTAAAAACACCAGTCAACGCACGCTAATTTGAATCCTCAATACCCAACTCAGCTCTCTTCCGTCCTCCACAGGTCAGGCTGGTTGAGCGGAGACGCGCTTCAGAGTCAGAGCTTGTTAAGATGGAGGAGAAGGTGTTGCGGATGGAGGCAGAGCAAGAAGGGGTCCTTACCTCCATAGGGGAGGAACTAGATGCAGCTTGTCGCAGCCTGGCTCGGAACGGTGAAGACAAACTACAGGTATTTTA
Organism: Etheostoma cragini; assembly: GCF_013103735.1. Lineage (NCBI taxonomy): Eukaryota > Metazoa > Chordata > Actinopteri > Perciformes > Percidae > Etheostoma > Etheostoma cragini. The sequence continues at coordinate 19,454,906 of NC_048424.1, forward strand.
TGTAATCTTATCTTATTTAGTTTTGATTGTTGTGTGTGTTTAAAGCTGCATGTAGAAATTATTACCACTATATGACTTTTAAAACAACCGTACAGATGCAAATAATATCGGCATGATAATGAACATGGCTGTATACGTTTGCCTATTTACACACCCAGCATGCAGACACAGATCAACCTAAGCATCCAATAGGAGTTGGTAGGAGGAGTTGCAATATTGGTCCAATATTGACTCGCTCATTAGCTCTGATGGTCCACCAACAAAGAAATTTTGGTGATTAGTTTGCTAGATGTTTAACTTTCCAGAACAGGGAGGTAAAAAGCTGCAGCTCGTTTACACGATGCAGTCATTTGATTTCGTGCTAATATGTATAATTAACTGGATCATTGTTTTTGGATTTTGTAGTGGCGGCCCGCCATGGCAAAAGTTCTCCCACCACGGTATCAGAAATAAGGCAGACGCACAATGTAGTCGTGGCTGCCTTTTAAATAATCCTGCCGACATAATGCATCCCCGTTGTCTGCCAGTCCCATTGTAATTAAACAAGTGGAACTATTCAGTTTTTGGCCCTGTCCAGTTTAACTCCACATACTGTTGTGTTGATGTCGTTTGTTGTCAAAACGTTTGCTTTCTTCCGAGTCGACTATTGGAGAGAGGAGAAAAAAAAAAAAAAAAACGTCACCGCGGTGGGTCTGTTCTAATTGGACAACGTTTAACTTATTAGTTCTTGTATGGTTGCATGTTGTAGTTCGGACAGACCTGCCCACACTGCTAAAATAAAATCCTAAAGGAAACACTGTGTATGTCATTTACATGATGAAGCTTTAAACTGGACAGGCTTTTGAGACTTGAGATGGAGCAAAATTAGAGGAAAAACAGAAGAGAAAACAGTCCACTTTGTCTGATGTTGTGTGTCTACTTCTAACATACAAAGTGTGTAAGTTCAGCTCACCCAGCAGTCTTGGTTTAAGTATTAAAGTTAAAGAAATAATCATGAAGAACATACATACGCTTTGTCAATGCCACTTTCATCTAAGCCCACTAGGGCTGCGACTGACAGTTATTGTCATCGATTCATTTTCAGATTAAATTTTCAGTTAATCATTGACAAAGAAAACAAAGAGTTCAAAATATTTATCATAATTTCCTAGAGCCCAAAGTGACAAATTCAAATGTCTTGTTAAAATTTGAGTGACTGTTTTGTCTGTCCAAACCCCCAAATAATAGATTTACCATAATGTTTACATTTAACTATCACATTTTAGTATTTTTGCTTGAAAGATTAACTGAACAATTGATCGATTATCATAATAGTTGCTTTTCTGTTGATCAACTATCTTGCACATACTGTACTGAATACTGTGATACATCGTGTAGCTTGCTAGATCAAAGGTTGTTGTTGTTTTCTGAAGGGAAGGGATTTTTTAGAACAACAACACACACAGAGTAGAAGGTGAGGGGCTTTATCCTGGAAATATACTTTTGTTGATCCAGACTAGTGGCTTCATAATGGGACAAAATGCCATCCAAAACAAACCTTTCTGTTACAGTAGTTATTGCATTCAACTATTGCAGGTATACCTATTTTGAACAAAGTATAGTTTAGTATAATTCTCTGAATGTACAGTACATTATCTACAACCAGACACACTCAGGTCTGGTAGATGTTAGATTACATACATGACACATTAAACCCTATTATGCACAGTATAAAGTCAATTTTTAATTTTTATTAATATAAAAGTACAAAGTTTCCACAGAATGACTGACGAACGTTACAGATATTGCCTACAGTAAATACTTACACCCTTATACACTAATAAACCCATAATACTCACACTTACTCCCTCTCTACAGTACATGCTTGAAGCTAGTTTTCCTCTGCTCCACCAAGCTAATGAACCCAGCCAGCTCTTATCAGCTCGTATAGATTTCCCAATCTTGTCCAGCAGTGCTCGGCCAGACATGCGAGTCAACCCCTCGCCTCATCTGTAATCTGTCATATCTAGAAGAAGTCAAACTCACAAATGATTGGCCTAATGAGGGGAATCATTAACAGTTCAGGGGTATATTAGGTTTCAGTTACCTCATAATACCCTTCTTCCTTCTCTTCAGAAGCACTAATGCAAGAAGTTGTAAGACAGTGTAGCGCTACATTGAAAGTTAAGGAATTAATCGGCGTAGTGTGCTGCCATATGGGAGATGAGGAGTTACTGAGTGTTGGCAATTAATAATCAGTCACCAAGGAAGATTTTTGACATCTTTTATTTGCTGCCCTAAAAAACAAACCTTGTGGGGTACTTCATTGGACTGGGACAATATGCTGTTGTCCCGATTCAATTCTTTTCACAGTACATGGGTGCTGAGTCAATTCGACATATTGTACGGATGTCTAATCTGTCATTTGATGCCTTTTGGAGATTTTTCCATCTTTCTTATTTAATTCACATTGATAAAATTTTTTACCTGGGGTGCCTAAACTTTTGAGACCCACTGTAAGGACTCCGGAAAATGACTCCCCAGAGCTAGGTTAGTAACAGGCATTTCTGGGACATCAATGCACACAACTGGAAAGATAAAGGAGAGAGAAGCTCAGTGTTTTAAAGGAAGTCCCACGGCAGTTGAACTATTACAGCATAACTAAGAGAGACAGGGTAAACAAAGGAGCCTGGTTAGGTTAGAACTCTCCCCTGCTAGATTGAGGTGTACTGCCCTGCCTCCCTCTAGTTTTTTTAATATTATTGATTATATGGTAAATTAATCTGACAACTATGAAGAGAAGCTGATATGAGAAGGGGTGCCGTGTCTGAAGCTATACACCCTCCCCCCGCCGGTCTACCATTTGGCATATAAACTGACACAAGTGCAATTTTCCTATCACCAAACTCTGTTGTGGAGATTACAATCTTGCCTGTATCATCTGACCAAGACAACAACACTTTAAGTTGGAGGTGGCCTTTTGTTTTAGAAGTTGCTGATGAGGATGCATTTGTGTAATAGAATCTATTGGCTAAATGGCCGGTAGCGGCAGATGTCTCCTGTAATAATACAATGGCAGTGTTCCCCTTTTTTAGTAAACCCACAGTGCTTGTATGAGGAGCATTCAGTCTGCCACAATTCCAAACCAAAAACTTAAAGATCACCCATTATCAAAAAAATTAGACTCTATGTGGAAATTGCTACTGCCTTTTAATTTCTTTAAATCCTAACAATAGTGCATCCACAGCTAAGTCCCTCATTACACAAAACATGTAAATCACAGAAGAAGAACATACAACACAGTGACACAAAAGGGAGGAGAAGTGGGGGAAACATAGCCATAATTACCTGATTGCCAAAGTAAAGTTCCTTATTAGATTAACATTAAAATAAACGCATTTCTCGTCAACAGAAACAAAAAGCACAAAACTCCAATCACAATGTAAGGGAAACTCTTGCCTGGGAGTAGCCCAGCTAACCTATGGAGAGTAGGCCATATAGTCCTCTGCACATAGTCCTCTGCATCCCCGGCGGAGTTGAAAGCTCTGTACTGGTGAGCGCCTTCCCTGATCTTCAGTGTTCCCGGAAACAAAAGAAAATCCAGACCGTTGGCACGTGCCGAATCTATGGCTCAATAAAACGCCTGGTGTCTTTTTACCGTGTGGCTGCTGTAATCCGGGGAGAAGCACATTTTCTGGCCCTCAATTATGAGCGGGGATTCCCGGGCAGCTTGTAGAATCTTCTGCCTGGTTGTGTAACGGAGCATGTTGAAAATCAGCGTGTGACTTTAAATTTCTTTATTTATTCTTTATTTATCAGTGACATTACCTAGGACATCTATCACAACCAAATGTGCGAGATGCAAGGTTTTTTAGGACGTTTGGCTTCCGCAATTTTGCAGTCAGTGTCCCTTATGTACTGCGATTTGCTTTTCCTTTAACAAAAATTAAAGTTGAATAATACACTTTTAGAGACAATATATCAATAAACATTACTATAAACTGATTTTTTTTTTTAAAAGGATTGCACATGACAGGTCAGTCAGTCAGTCTGACATCTATTTCATTTGTAAAGAAGTACAGTACATAACATAGATTTTCCGCATTTTCCACGATTGGTCTGTTTTGCTGGAAACGAATATGATGTAGTTGATGCCAGCGGTACCGTATACACAAACAGTATTTAAAAAAATGACTCTAGGGAAAAGAATCAATTATAATAATTGTTGCAAAAAAAAACTAAAACCTTGCTGTCTCTCTCACTTGTGACCTACTTCCTGTTCACGTCATCTTTTCCTTAGGGATCAGCTGGCTCAAGTAATGCTCACCATGTACTGCGAAATTCTGTGTTTGAATCCAGCGTGGGACATTTTTTTACCCGTTTCCCTTCACTTTAAGTTGTTTGATGAAGAGAAATGCCACACTGGTAATTCCCTTTTTCACTCGCTGTTGTCGTGTTTTACAGCTTAGCCTTTTACTTCTCTCTAAACTTTGCCATCTTTACCGTTTTCTCAGTGGAAGCTGAAACAAACTGTAACCAAAGACACACAGTCACAGATTTACTTGCATTCTAAAAGAGACACATAAACCACGCAGTCGCACATTTAAATTAGCAGTGACAGATACTTGGCGGTGCTGCTGAAAAAATATAGTGGCATTTCTTACACTTCAACCCTACAGACAGCACTTTTAACTCCCAGCCTACTTGTTCATTTTCCATCAGTTTCACCTCCTTTTTGTCTGCCACCGCGCAGAGCTTCCTTTGATGGTTCGGGAAAGAGTAAAGAGAACGAGAGGCACGTTTTATCCTCCCACACAGTCCCACGCTCTGCCATGCGATTGTACGCTCCCTGAGACGGGGACCTCTGCACAGCAGTACTCCATTGCCATACTTTGAGCTGCCGTGGCAACAACTTGGGAAATACGTTTTGCTTGGATCTGGTTTTGAATGGCAGCTTGAAAAAGTTGCTTGACACCTCTGCAGTGACAATGTTTTTTGCCAAGGCACAGGACAGAAAGGGTCCAAAATATCCTGCTGTTTGCTTTCCTTGTATGTTGATAATGCGTAAACACTTTGCCACAAGGGTGTACTTGGGAAGAAAAATATGGTTGTACTTTTTTTGTTGAATTTGTGTTTGTTATGACTTCTGGCTGTTATGTTTTTACCTACAGCAGGATGGGAGTTATGGTTTTGCTCTGTCTCTTTGTAGGAATGCAGGATGTCTCCCTATAAATGGATTTTACCTTGTGGATAATACCTTTTGGGACTGTTAGTCATGGGACAAAGAAGCAATTATTGGTGTGAATGCTGAAGGCATACAGTGCTGCTATTCACTCATTCATACATTCACTGAGAAATAAGCACATTAATCAAATTTTAATTCACGATTTTGGCTTCCCACGATCAAATTTGCGTAATCAAGCAATATTTTAAATGCGTCATTCCGTTCATAGAACGCTTCGTTGTTGTTTTTTTGAAAAGGCAATCCACCGCTTCATAAACCACTGTCTAATCATGAGCCAGTCAGAGATGTTCCCTGCACCGCGCAGCCTAGTTTCTAGATGTAGACAGTCACAGAGGACAGAGTAACGTGAGGAAAATTCCATAACAGATAGCAGTCGGTCATACGTCGGTCACAAGGTTTACCAGTTTACTAGTAAACACAACTTTTTGTCCTATCTGTGTTGTTTTTCCGACAGTAGCAGTAGTGACCAGTGCTAGTCGGTGCTAGTTAGTGTCTGTTAGCTCACAGGGCTCTAGAGTGCGACTAACATTTTTCCTAGGTCGCATTGTTGCACCTAATGTCCTTGCATCCGCTGCCTCTCCACAAAAGAAGCAATGTTTTTTATATCAATATGGTTTAATGTTGTGTTACATGACCTATTTCTTCTGCAAAGCCGTACCTGTGTTTGGATCTTTCTTCTGACTCTCAGCCCCGCCCCCTTTCACTCACACGGCTCCCCAGCAACACGGAGAGACACAGTGGCGCTCCACACTTCTGAAATTTGTCCACAGTTTTAGTTATTATTAACAGCAGTTTATTGTTAAGCATGAGAGGTTTTCCGCTGGTAACTCTGCTGTTGTGCTGTTTTCATTTACACGTGTTGCAGCTGTATGTATGTACAACATACAACTTCAGCAAAAGAGGAATGTAGCACAATATAGATGTGAAAGCAGTTATAAATAGACTATGTGACACTAACATTTGTTTTTTGTTAAAATCAACAAATAATGGTGATAATTAATCTTGATCTCAAATTTGATCAAAAATAATCGTGATTATCATTTTGGCCGTAATCGTGCAGCCCTACCAAGAAACTCCATTCAAACTTTAAAACTTTTTTTTCATCCGATTGACTTCAAATTTGGTCTGTGCTAGGGCTGCTCGATTATTAAAAATAATAATCACGATTATTTTGATCAGTGTTGAAATCCCGATAATTTAACATGATTACTCATTAATCTTTGGATATAATAGATAGTGTCCAGTGTATAATCTTTTATTGTCCTTTACCTCACAGATATAGTCTATGGATCAGAATAAAATCTGTTCTACAAATATCACATATACGTTACACAGCTAGTGAACAATTCCAGATTCAAAACACAATATTGCATCACACATTTTTTAATCACTATGACCACTACTAGCCTACTGTCATTACTAAATGTGCCAAATTATGAACAATAATGTCGCCCTCAGTTGGCTTATTTACTAGCTACCTAAGGAAAAATCCAGCACATAGACAGTACCTGAGAACAATGTCGTGTGAAACAGGTGATTTAATGTCGCTGCTCATTTCACATACTTAACTAAATGCTGACAGAACATTATGTTTTTCATGTTGGTTTTGAGCTGCCCTCCTTCTGCCATCTATACTCGAGTTTTTAAATTCCAGCGGATGATATGCACACGACTTGCCTCCCTGACTGTATAGGCTGAGAGAGTTTATGGCCTCGGGAGGGGCGGATGTGCGCATTTGTGTCATTCAGAACACAAGACAAAATAAGAGTGTTCTTGCAAAACAGGACATTTTTTCTCGATTATACTATTTTGGTGATCGTTGGGAGCCAAAATCAAAATTGAAATCGAAATTCAATTAATTGCACAGCCCTAGTCTGTACCATCTTAAGACAGAAAGATGAAAAGTTATTGAAAGAAAAACTTTTCATCATAGGACATGGCCGTGGCGGGGCTATTTTTTGTGTTTCGCCAACAAAACCGCTAACTGAAGTTTACATTGCCCAATCAGCTCAGCAGATCAGCAGGATTCATAATACAGAAATAAAAACTTAAAGTGCCCATACTATGAAAAAGAAATCACCTTTTCTGATTTGGGGTGTTATTTTGTGTCTCTGGTGCTTCCACACACATACAAATTGTTTTGAGTGAGATATGGTTTCTGAATGTCGTCTGCCTTTAGTCTCCGGGTGAGCTGTTCATAATCTGCACGGCTTTCTACGTCACTAGCTGAGACGAGGTGGCTAACCCTAGCATGCTAGCTTGTTCTCAATGGAAAAACACACTCTAGTTCACCATAATCTACAAAAAAACTGCTTCCACGTCCCTGTTCTGCAGGTATTCCACAAGTGTACCTTCAGTTAGAAGAAGTCTCCCAGCTAATCCTGCCTTGACTAACCAAAGTTGAGAAAGAGTTATCTAGCTGATAGGATCTTACCTAGGGACCGAGCATGTGCAACTCCCAACAAAGATAGCATTGAAGTGAGAGGTTGCACTCTGGAGCTAAAACAGAGACCCAAACATGGAGTGAGAAGACGATGTGCAGCAATATGCAGTACAACAAAAAGATGGTGTTAAACCTATATTCAACTGTATACACCATAGATGAGATATTTAATTTGCAAACTGATAAAATGTATTGTTTTTTTGTTGTCGTCTTTTTTTCAAATATTCACTCATTTGAATTTGATGCCGGCAACACATTCCCAAAAAGCTGGGACAGGGGCAACCAAAGACCGGCAAAGTTGAAGAATGCTAAAAAGAAAAAAAAAAAAACAGTTTGGAACATTCGACAGGTGAACAGGTTAATTGGTCATGATTGGGTACATAAGCAGCATCCTCAAAAGGCTCAGTTGTAGAGAAATCTCTTCACGTAAGCGGCAAGGCTGAAAATAGACATTGAATGCCAGTGACCTTTGATCCCTCAGGCGGCACAGCATTAAAAGCCAACATCTTTATGTAAAGGATATTCCCACTTGGGCTCAGGGACACTTCGGAAAACCATTGTCAGTTAACACAGTTTGTCGCTACAACTACAAATGCAAGTTAAAACTCTACCATGCAAAGGGAAAGCCAAGTATCAATAACACACAGAAACGCCGGCTTCTCTGGGCCCGAGCTCATCTGAGATGGACTGACACAAAGGGGAAAAGTGTGCTGTGGTCAGACGAGTCCATATTTCAAATCATTTTTGGAAATCATGGATGTCCTGTCCTCAGGGCCAAAGAGGAAAAGGACTATCCAGATTGTTATCAGCGCAAAGTTCAAAAGCCAGCATCTGTGATGGTATGGGGGGGTGTTAGTGCCCATGGCATGGGTAACTTCCACATCTGTGAATGCACCATTACTGTTGAAAGGTAAATACAGGGTTTGGAGCAGCATATGCTGCCATCCAAGCAACGTTTTTTTCAGGGATGTCCTTGCTTATTTTAGCAAGACAATGCCAAGTCACATTTTGCACAAAAGTGTGGCTTCGTAGTAAAAGTGTGTGGGTACTAGACTGGTCTGCTTGCGACCTGTCTCCCATTGAAAATGCGTTGCTCATTATGACAACGAAGGCCCCTGACTGTTAAGCAACTGAAGTTGTACATCAAACAAGAACGGGATATAATTCCACCTATAAACAATTAGTGTCCTCAGTTCCAAAACGCATATTGAGTGTTAAAAGGAAAAGTGATGTAACGGAGTGGTGGTCCCAGCTTTTTTGAACATGTTGAAGGCAACAAAATTAAAAATAAGTGAGTTGTTGCAAAAAAACGATGTTTATCAGTTTAAACATTAAATCTCTTCTAAATCTTGCCTTTGTAGTGTATTCAATTGAATATTGATTGAAATGATTTGATTAAATGATTAAATCTGTCTATTTATATTTTATACAACATCACAACTTCAGTGGAATGTTTTTTTTTTAGATTCATAAAGTACTAACTACAAAATCTCTTTTACGTGCACTCCTAGTTCCTTTAGTTCTTTTTTAAAGAACAGAATGTTTTGTAATGCATGCTAACAAAGGCAGCTCACTCAATCTCTGTTCTGTTTTAACAGGCCATCTCCCAGAAACCTGGATTAGTAAAAGACCCCCACCGCTGGCTGGCTGAGACAAAGGTATAATTATTACATGCAGCTGTATATGCTGCCTTCCTTCCAAGGGATTTGTCTAAGTAACCAATTATATAATCAAGGAAACACAGGATTAAGCATGTGACACTATTAGCATGAACATCATGCCCATTCCCAGGCTTACACTATATGCTGTAGAAGATGATAACATAGAATATATACATTCGGTGGAATGAGGTCCTACAAACTTAAAATTATTGTACCAGCCACACATGGGTATTTTTGCCTGTTAAAACCAACTTTTACCATGCCAAAAAGATGATTTATTGTTGAAAAAGCCCGTTTCCACAGCTGAGCACTGATGTGTGGTGAGAGTCAGCAGTGATCATAATGAAACTGAAGTACAGGGATTTTTGACAGGATGTCTTTCCATAGTAATTATAAGGGCACGGCCAATTGTAAAGTGCACTACCCATAGAAGTTCAGTCCTAGTACACTATTTATCTGGCTTTCATTCATATAAGCCAGCATCACAGTTAACACAATGTTTCGCTTTAGTGAGGTTCTTGTAATTGATGAAATTATGAGATGCAGTTTATTTTTTAATGTGTTGCCTTCTTGCAGTTGTCTTCTTGTCTTTTGCAGTAATAGCTGGCACTTGGCTTCTTCCAAAGACGAATCAGTTTCCATTTAGTATTGCAATGATTTAATGTACAAACAAAACATATAATTATGGCTGTGGTGGTGATGCATCATACTCTGTTCAAATGTGTGTGCACAGTTTGTAGTGTTTATCACCATAATGTATATATCCTGTCAGAATTACTCTCAGAGCACTATGCATTTACAAGAATAAAAACACTGGAGAACACCAGAGATAATTAGCTCCCTAGTTAACAGTTTTTATGTTGCAAAAGTCTAATTTGATTCAGAGGGACAGTAAGAATACCCATTTAACAGATCATTTTGCATAGCTGTAACAACCGTATGTTGTCAATTCATTTACATTCCCTATTTCATTGACTGCATGCTCAGCACTGCTTTAACTGGGCCACTGCATTTTCTTTGTGCTATTATTACACTTATTTTGGCTGTGTTCTTACAGTATCTGAACATGAGCTAACTGTGGTGTTTAACATAAAATGACAAAATAATTATAGACTATATTTTGTTTTCAAAAGAGATTTCAAGTGAATTGGAAACTTGTAGCTTAGACAGTAGTGAAGCAAAACATTTTTAAATAGAAGAAGGATTAAGATGTATTTTTTTTTAATGAAAGGATTTGGCTTAAAACGAAATTCCACTAGTGGTATCCTTATATCAGACAGTTTTGGTGACTTAATTACGTTCATTTGCATTGCTTACATTGCAGACCTATTTCAGAAAACCAATTGTAGCACATTATATGTGGTTGCTTGAGGAAAATTATTTTTATCATAATGGGTCTGTCTGAAATACAGAGTATCATGTTAACTAAGGCCTTAAGCTTAAAAGCCTGAGATTTTCTTTTCCTTATATTCTGATCCCATTAAAACTATAAGAACCCACAAAGCCCATCCTAAAATGTCTAAAAAGTGTAAAATTTCTTAATGTAAATTTTGGGCCCTAAAAAGTCTTTAAAGTCGCTGATGTGTTGTGTTCTAGGTTTTTAATAATTTTAGGTCAATTTCAGGCCTTAATTTTCCTACATCCATGCAACACTACCTCTAATGCCCAGTTTGTTTTATTCTGTAGTGTTTAGATATTTATTCGTAAGTCCAAATATAATTTCCCTGTATTACGACTACTAATGAAACCTAACGTTTATGTTATTGGCACCAGCCTCTTTCGTATTGTACCACAGACATGAAACAGATGTTATTCTTCAGCTATGGGGAAGTGGAAGTTTAACAATACTGTAAAATCTGAATTTATGATATTTATGATAAAGGTCTAAAATTTCATTCATAAGGTTCTTAAAAGGTTCTTAAAAAGTCGTTGACCTGGTGAAACCTGCAGAAACTCTGATCCTACTTCACCCCGTTGATATTGTATTTATTGAACCAACCAGACCAAGATCCGCTGGCTGTGTGAGGAGGTGCGGGAGTGCAACACGAGAGAACAGCGTCTAAGGAAGCAGCAACAACAGACCAGGGATCAGTTGAAGGCCCTTAGGCAGAGCCGGGACTCGGAGCAGACGGCTCTCCTGCAGCGCCTGGACCAGCAGGAGAAGCTGCTGCACTCCCTCGGCACTGAAAAGAGAGGTAGGCAAACCATCACAGTAATTCCATTCACACTTAGGATGCAAGCCACACTACATAACAGCACAGGATCATGTGAGATTAATCAGGCTATGTGTTCTTTTTTTAAGCAGCTAATACCTGAATAAAAATGCATTTGACCACCAGTTCTTTGGTCTGTTGTTAGGATGGTAAGATTTGCACCAGTGCGCTGGCATAAAAGTACACAGTTCTAGTGTACAGATTTAAAAAAAGTTTGTGCACAGCAAACCATTTGGGATTATCTCGCCGATGCTTAATTTTTAACATCTTTGCATCTGTAACATCCAATGTACTCTTACAACCTAGAGGAAGAAACTATACACTTTTTTTCTTAACTAGTTAAGAGAGCTTTAAGCTTTAGTGCGTGACTATTTTATATTAATGAACGTCTGTTACATTCAAGCCATTGCCAGATGAGTTGATACAAAGCTAATTAAGACTATCAGCTCCACAGAACTCTCTCTGCATTTCTCAGAATGGCCATGTTTACAAAATGTTGCAGTCTGGTATCATTTGTGCGCGGAAGCTTGAATGATAAGGACAACAGCAGCGTTTAAGCTTTGGAGACAAAGAAGTCATAACAGTTACAAGATAAATTACCTCTTCTAAAGAATCAATCATGTTTTTTTTAATCCTCTGTGTCCTTGTTTTGACGGGAAAATGCTACTATAGCAACTGTGTGAAGGAGGGGTCGGGGGGGGGGTGCGTGATCACCAAAGGCTCGTGTCATGTGGATGCGCCGACAGTGTTGTCATTATTTAGAATTCCTCATGGGGGCAACAGCAGCTACGCACTAAAGCTTTAAGAACTGAAAACCCAACTTTCTATTGTAAGTACGTAACGTTTTAAGATCTTTTTTATCTGATAAAGTTCAACGTTCATAACGCAAAAAGTACATACAAGCCTCCCAGATGGGAGAAACGGTAGTCTCCCTTTACCAGACCTTCCTCCACACCGCTGCACAGGAGGGTCTGGCTAGTCCACAGAACATTCTTGGATGGGAGAAAAATGTACTCTGGTTTATTGGCATTTCTTTAAACCAATGCCAACTGTCTAGGGTGGTGCTAAGTGCCATATGGAGCCCATGTCCCGCTGCAGAATAGCCTCAGGAAGGAACTTTTTTCGGTGGAACGTGTGTACATTCAAAAGTAATTTTAGTCGTGCAACAAAAAACTCAGATGTGACTGATAGTCTAGCTAGCTGTCAGCATTTACCCTGCAGAGATCTGAGGATTAGTTAAAGGTCAAAGGCAGAATTGGAGCCACTAAAGCCAGTCCCACAATGAGCTTTCCTTAGTATGCGCCATTTCTGAGTCTGTAGCTTTTGAGGAGAAGGGGGGGCAAGATGGAGGCTGGGGGTGTGGCCTTGACCAACTGCCACTTTGCTCATTTGAAAGCCATGATGTCTCTCTCTCATGGGTGGGCAAAATTCTCTGGGTGGGCAGAGCAGAAAAAGGAGAGGTAACCTTGCACCTTATGACCTCATAAGGGGAAAGATTCCCATCTGAGCTTTCATTTTCTCAAAGGCAAAAAACGGGACACCCAGGGCTCGGATTACACCTATCACCATTTCTAGCCACTGGGGGACCAAAGGCAGGCTGGGGGAACGTATATTAATGTTAAAAAAAAAAAAACTCATGAAGTGAAATTTTCATGCCATGGGACCTTTTACCATAGTCCTCTTGAATCCACCTGAGTTTAAAATACCAACACAAAGAAAGCCCGTATGGCTGAAAAGAGTGACATCCGGCAGAATTTCCATCGGCAACAGAGCAATACCGCAGGTGCAATGTTGTGGATATAGACTAGGTGAACTGTGACTAAGTTGCCTGCTTGTCGGTTAACTGTTAATGAAAGATAAACAAGGATTGTTTACCTGTCAGCAAATAAAATCTAAATTAGCTTCCCTTATAGCAAGCTCTTAATGGAAATAGTTATTTCTGATTGTTGGACCAATACTCCTTTGATTGAAACTAATCCGACACTGACTTGCCTTTTTATTTATTTTTATTTAATCACACCGTCATTAAAAGCAATAACTAATTAACTTCCTGCCTATTACTGAAGTGTTTTTGTCACCGAGTGGTTTCTGTGTGTTGTGTTGTGTTGTAACGGCTGCTTGTGAAAATGGCTGCCTCTGCCGCTGATGCATTGTTTTGTTTTTGTTTTAGACCGTGCTCACTGGCCTGTCTGAGGATTACAAATGTTTGAGACAGCATTTTAATGTGTGTAAACTTTGAAAACTTCCGTGGAAAATTGACTTGTTTTTTTCCCCATCCCTAGTCCCATTTTTGACTGTATTTCCACTAATGAGCTGTAACTGCCAGAGGAAGAACAACTTGTTTTTAGTGCTTCATGTGAATGAAGCTGGGAAATATGTCTAATTTGTGTTCCATTAACTGAGAGAAAGAGAGTTAACAGACACAGTGAGACCATTGAGAGAGGGGTAGTTAGACATCGGCAGGGAGATGAAAGGCTGTGCATGAAGACAATAAACAGTCCATTTCATTTTGTGTTTTGGTGGTAGTGGTGGTAGCATTGCAGCATTCAAATCATTCATCTGATGGTACAGCCTCATCTCTGGAACCCCTTTAGAAACAGTTCACTCTGGCTTTAGTCTGTCTCCACAGCAGGCAGAAGCACTGATACTCTCTTTAGTAATTAGACATAAGTTGTGTGCCCTAACAGCTATAATATCTAGTTATTTAAATTGAAGGTGAACAAATTAAGATTTTAAGGATGGCTTCTCAGAAATGTGGTTTCTCAGTAATCCTTTTAAAGCAAAAGCCAATGTTGATAATCACACTTGCTGTCCCTCATTATGTGAGTAGTATTGTCTCTCCAAATAATATAACATGTTACTAATAAAAATATAGAAACATTTAGTCTACATACTTGGTGTTTCACTTCTGAGATTGCTCAGGGGCCGCCAGAAATTCTGCCTGATGTCCCTCTTTTTAGTCGGATGTTGGTTTCCTTCTGCTTTCTTTGCGTTGTGGATTTCTGAGGACTATGGTTAGCTGCTCCTCAGGTCTCTGCAGGGTAAATCCAGACAGCTACACTATCTGTCCAATCAGTATTCTGTTGCATGACTAACAAACCTTTCACGTGTCACATGTCACAACATTCACATGTTCCACCAAAACAAGTTCCTTCCTGAGGCTCATTTTGCAGAGGTACCTGGGCTCCGTACACCACTTAGCGCCGGCCATGACAATTGTTATTGGTTGTTTTTATTATTCCCATAATGTATTGTCACCATTATATCAAAACAGTTAGCTCAAAGCTTACTCTGCTCGGCATAATGCCAAGCAGAGCAAACCTGGGTAAACAATGTGGCATTTGCTAAATAAGACCCTGTTGCTAAATGAAATCAGAGATTTCCTTCGGCTTAACACCTCATTAACAAACAACCAGGGATTGTAATTAATAGCAATTTTCAATTTTTCTTTCCTCAATGTGTTTTTGGGTATAAATAATCAATTAGCAGCACACAGTCCAGCATATGGGGATGAGAAGCAATCTTCACACAACCAAACCACTGTTATTTGTTTTTTCTCGGGTGTGCTGGGAGGTTTAATGACTGAGTCTACTTTCTTTATACCTCATTGATTGAAATAGTTAAAACTGACCATTGTGGGTTGTCCCATTTAAGATGTTCTGCCCCTGATCCGAGTCATTTAATATTGAATATTTGATCCTGATCCCAAAGCATTTCCTACACAGTACAACTGCAACACAATTTCAATAAGACACGATTTAGAAGATATGCTTGCCAATGAGAT
The DNA here is from genome assembly GCF_013103735.1 of Etheostoma cragini. Classification (NCBI taxonomy): domain Eukaryota; kingdom Metazoa; phylum Chordata; class Actinopteri; order Perciformes; family Percidae; genus Etheostoma; species Etheostoma cragini. The sequence goes on from NC_048424.1 coordinate 19,470,231, forward strand.
GGCTTAACATTATTAAAGATCCTGGGTAATGCATTATTTCACATCCTTATAACTTCTCTGGAAGTTTCCAGGAAAGAATCATGTTATTATATGTAAAACAGAGACGGCAATTAATTAGCACTTCTGAATAAATTCCTAAAATTAGCTTAACCTGAAGCCTTTTTAGTCAGTGCCAGTGCTTTTTACTCAGTTTTTTTTGGCATCAGTTCTTTTATTAATGCATCACATCATCAGCTCACAAGAAACTTCCGATAACATTTATACAGCTGTACAGCGCAGCCATTATAATATTCTGATGGGACGCTAATGTTTGCCGCTACAACTCCTCTTAACTTTAAGTATTAAAAGCAGTGCTGTCCAACAATTAAAATATTAATCACATTATTATAGTTAACTCACAATTAATCACACAATTTTATCTATTCTAAATGTCCCTTGTTTTCTTTTTGTCCCCTTTCTTTTTTCTCATGTTACTGCTCTTATCAACCTGGAAAGTGGATCAGCTCGCTTTGTGCAAATGTTTTTTTTTTTTTTTTTAATTGAAAACAATTCAAACTAACATTCTCATTTGGAGCAAATAATCTCTCACACAGTGAAACACTGTCCATCAATAAAAGGGTGAAAAAATAAAACTTTGAGGTGGGGGGCAGCTGTGTGCTTGGCCATCAAGTGGTATTTCAGACTGGCCGTCTGCGATGATAGCTCGGTTCACAACGACCAAACACACAGATCACTTTGGTGTTGTCAATGGAACATTTGGCAACTTTTAAAAAGTAAACTTTCCACCCAGAATTTTATTGGCGTCCATTTGGGCGTCATGCACTCGCCTTCCACTCAAAACGTAACGTTACTACTCTTTGTGTTTTTGGTCTAGCTAGATCCGGTGGGTGTTGTAGTTTTTCTAACGTTACTAGTTGTTGGAACAGCATGTGTAAAAAAACTACAAAGTTTGTTTGGCCAAAAAGAACGTTAATCTCGCGATTACAAGATTGACACCGTTAAAATGGGTATGCGTTTCCTCCGTTAATAACATGTAAATAACTGACAGCACTAATCAACAGTAAAAAGTACTTGCAGGAATATTATTATTCCTGCAAGTACTTTTTACTGTAGTCATATTGCATAGGTCATAGAAAGTTCTCACATTTTAAAACTGGCAACGATCCAAACCGTTCTTTTAATCACCTCAAGTGTTTAATTGGCTAATCATTTCAACCGTACATGTAGGTCTATATATTGTTGGGTAGTTTTAATTCATAATAAAACCGTTTTTACAAACTACAGGTTTTGATTGCAAAAAGTTTAATTTGTGTAGTAAGTAGTTCATAAAGTTGTCAGATGAATGTGGTGTAGTAGAAGTAGACAGTGGCTTTAAAGTACAAGTAGGGCTGGGTAAAATATTGATATATTGATATTGTGATATGAGACTAAATATTATCTTGGATTTTGGATATGGTAATATTGTATATATGTCATTCTCTTTTACCATTTTCTGTTCTACCTCTTCTATTATTAAGAACCATCTTACTTTCTATGAACAGTATTTACCAAAACTTAATGTTTACATTAATTTCTCTGTAATAATGAGCACTTAACATATTGCTCAGTAACACAAACTGAGAATAAGCCACATCTATTACAGCACACATATTCATAACGGAGCAAACGGTGTAATACGCCTTTAAAAGCTAAGCACGGGGCTCCACAGCTCTGGTCTACACTTTGTAGGCTACTCAGTGCGCCTGCCGCAGCAACATCAGGAGCCTTGGTTGAAGCTGGGAAGGATTAAACACATGGTTTCCACACCATGGTGATCCACTATAATAATAATGATATTTGAAATAAAAAGAGTAATTGCTACCATCAACACTTCTGCCGTGGTTTGCCGTTACACCGGTAATTGTTACATCCCTAGTGTAGTCATAGGAAATACAAATAAAGTGTTACTAAATCCTATACTACACTTGCTGCAGAAGGTGAATGAAGTCAACATATGGCTTGATTGAATCCAGTATCAATACTATCAATACCTGGATCATGGAATCTAGTGTTATCTCAACTCATCAACAGCAATGTGTCTTTCAGAACTGTTGGAGAGGAGTCGCAGGAAGGAGGAAGAAATGAGCAGCTTTCAGGTTAGCATTTTATGTCTTTAATAATCCTTCTCTGTTTGCCTGTATATTTGTGTCTGTAAATCTCCACCCTAAACAGTCGATTTTTACTATCCAGCTGGCCTAATTTCAACTACACTGCCAAAAAGAGCTGGTAGTGTTTTTACTTATACACCACATTGCCTTCAAAATGGTTTTTCGCTTATCTGTTGGGGTGTTACTGCTGAGTAGGTGAGTAACTGCTGGGCTTTATTCATCTTGAGTTCTGTGATGCAGCACTACAAACATAAATACACAGCCGTGGGCCTGACACACTGCTTGCAGCCTGGCTTGGACAAGTAGCTAATTACTGCAGACACGAGGCCTTGGAGTTTAAAAGCCACCAGAGGCCTTGTCTCTGTCTTTCAATACCGAAGCATCTACATTTGGCAGGCCACCAACTCACCTAGTCTGTATCGGACTAGACCCCAGCGCCTCACCGACCCTTTGGCCGTGTGTGTGTGTGTGTGTGTGTGTGTGTGCGTGTGCGCGTGCATATTCAGGGTCCAATCTGTGGCTACATGATGGCACCTGCCAGAGCTCGCATGCAATTAATCAGTCCTCTCACACCCAGCCAAGCTTTTAATTATGAAGGATGAGGAGAGAGAGATATAGAGTGAGGGACGTGCAAGGGAAAGTGTGGGTTGAGGAAAAGAAAGTACTCTTGTTATAAACCATCAACACATTACAGGCTGGGGGGGTAAGAGCAGGTGTGCGTTTGAGTGGCAGATAAGAGGCATAGCATCACTTATGCATCGTTAGAGAGGGAACATCAGTCAGGAGCTGGATGAGCAGCAAGAGCGGTGTTGTGTGTCAGCGTGTGTGATAAAAAGCCTGTTGTGTGCTACAAACTCTCCCTAGCTCTGTGCATTTCTTACCCTTTTACCTATTTGTTGGAACATTATTTCTCTCTTCTCTCAGTATTCTCCCTCAGGGTTTCTCTCTGATAATCTACCATTTTGAGCAGTTACCTGGACTCCCCATCTGGCTCATTGTATAGTTTAAACCTTATTTTGGTATTAGCTCTCAAATAATTGTTATATTCATATAAAGTAATTTTGCTGTGTTTGTGTGTCTTTACAGGATCGTGTATTGGATCTGGAGATGGTAAGGGTTGATTTCTTTAATCAGTAATGAAAATGTTTATGGAAAGAGGTATGTATATTCATTTTTAGAAAACCTGGGAGGTATTAAATGCCCTAGAGTTGTTAAATTAGAAGTAATTTTGATTTTTCAACATGATCCAATGCAGCTGTGTAGGCAGGTTCACCCAGGGCTATGTTTGTTTAACAACCCATTGCGGCTAACATAGGGTTAGAAATGATTACTTTAGTCAAGGCTCAGAGCTCTGTTAATCATCATAAGTCTTGCTGATGGGGTTAAGAACCGAGCTGTACTGACAATACAGTATTGACCTCACCGTCTAAGCTGTTAATGTTTACCACTAACATCCTTAATCAGCTATTAGATGTCAGTCCTGGAATTATGGCGCCTCAACGAATGACTATATTGACCCAAGCTCTTTTGTTGTTGTTTTTTTACTCGGAAAAATAAACAAATGAAGCTGTCTAACGCACGCTGTCCATCCATCACAATTATGTGGCATGGTTGGCCACTTCAGCCTTCACTTAGCTGTAGAAGAGGAAATACCTCGGATCAGTCAAATCATTTCTGCTTACCGCAACAACACAGCAGAGGGATGCATCGACCCATGCGCTGCTCAGGCCCGGTGGTGGGGATCAACCAGCGAGTCTCAAGTGGATGTCAGTGTGCCATTCAGTATAGCAATCAGCATGACGGCATGTAACAGCCAGTTCTTTTGATGCTTAAGTGCTCGATCTGAATGGGAACAGTACTGAAACATACAGTTGAGCGATGAATAGAATAGAATGTGGCTGGAGTAGTTACTTAATAAAAGCGTCTGTAGTGACAAAAGTCCTCAATTACCTTTTGAATTAGCTAAGCAGTGTTATAGCATGTCTGTTACCTTGTAGGTTTGAATGGGTTATGTATAGACCGCATTCCAGTTTTTAAAAGAGCAGGAAGCAAGCACCAGTATTACCCAGAGCTGTTGTTAGAGGGGTAATATCCACTAGTCAGTCTCAATGGATGTACATTGCTGGGATAAATCTCCGCTATCTATTTTGCAAGGGCACCGTTGCTGCATGCAAGGCTGAATGGTTTAGAGAGATACTAAGAAGCCAGAGGGTTTTTCTTCTTCTTCTCCCTATCCCAGAATAGAATAGAAAGAATATCTTTATTGTCATTGTAAACCGGTAAAACTAAATTAAGTGCAGTCCTTGTCAAGTGCCAACTATCTATATGTGGTTATAAATACATAAATAAAAAAATGCTACTACTGCATACATTTTAACGCTAAAAACATTTACCATGTTGTTCCTCCTGAGAACTTTTAGAAAGTAGAGTCTCTGCTGGACCTTTGTCACTAGCTCAGTAGTGTGGCTGCCCCAGGTCAGGTTCCATGATGTTGACTCCAAAGAAGCTGAAGTCAGAGACCCTCTCTACACAGGCCCCGCCTACGAATAGCAGCTGGACGTCCATTTTCTTTCTCCTGAAGTCCACGATTAGCTCTTTTGTCTTAGATGTGTTGAGGAGTTGCACCACCCTGCCAAACGCTCCACCTCATCTATGTAGTTTAAATACATCCCTGCTCGTGATGAGTGCCACAACCGTGGTGTCTTCAGCAAATTTGATAAAAGTGTTCCTGTGGAGAGCAGGGGTGCAGTCGTGGGTGTAGAGGGTATAGAGCAGGGGAATCAGCATGCAGCCCTGCGGGGAGCCCAGGCTGAGGGCCGTAGATGTATGGAGGCCCGCTCTCACCCTCTGACTGCGGTCTGTCAGAAAGTCCTTAATCCAGAGGCAGGTGGAGTGTGGTATTCCAATATCAGATTTTGGACACCAATCTGTGGGGATGGTGTTAAAAGCAGCCGGGCCTAGCTACCCTGCTGTTCCAGGTGGGACAGTGCAGCATGGAGGGCTGTGGCCATGTCATCCTCAGTAGATCCATTAGTCCTGTAGGGAAACTGGTGTGGATCAAAGGTGGGAGGTTAGAATGACATGATATGACTACGGACCAGTTTCTCAAAGCATTTCATCACCACAGGGGTGAGTGCTACTGGCCGGTAGTAATAGAAAAGATGTGTAGCCAGACCATGCTCCAGCTGTGAAGGTCCTATTCCACAAATATTTTATCTTTCTGGTGATTTGTCAATCTCTATCCCCTGTATCCGACCTCTTAGTATCTACTCCAGCACCTACCACAGCCCCTCTTCTCCCATCTCTCCTGACCTCCCAACCCATCCTCCACACTGCCTCCAATCCAAGTTCGACCCGGTCACCCCTCCTGAAATCCCAAACTTCATCAGCGCTTCCAAACCTACTACCTGCTTCCTTGACCCCCTCTCTACTCCCCTCCTGAAGTCCTGTCCCCCCCGTCCTTTGCCCCTACCTCACTAACATCTTCAACTCCTCACTTTCCATTGGAGGTGTCCCCTCTGCCTTCAAAACTGCTGCTGTCACCCCAATCCTTAAAGCTACATTGTGTAAGAATGTCTCCCATCTAGCGGTGAAATTGTATATGACAACTTACTAAATATTACTATTAACTCAAAATTAGCGTCCGAGAGAGTTCCTTCCACTGTAATAATAGTTTTACGTTATTTGGATACTATTTCATTGCTAACATCAGCTATCAGGTTCCCAAACATATGCAAGCTAATGTTAGTAAAGTATCAATTCTATGGTTATTCTGTATATTGTACGAGATTAATAGTGTAAGGTGATGTTTACAGTGTAGGAGAGAAGCAGTGGAGGTTTGTGTTTTTAATATATTTCTCTGAGCAGTATGATCTATGTCAATGAACATAGATGAGCCGTTAGTATCTCTCGTTTACACGCAGCTGTTCTAGCTGTAGCTGGTCTGTGTTACAGCTCCATGATGTGAGTTGTCTCCAAGGGAAATCACAACACATATGATTACATTCATGTTACAAGGTAGAAAATCCTTCATCATTGGCGCGAGGAAAAGTATCCTAGACGTCAATCTAGCCTTATGCAGAACCATGCTATATTTAACCAAATTTACACAAATAGGCAGAATTACCTTTAGAGAAGAAAGCAGGCAACTTTGGCGTCCCTTTTAAAATTTGGAAAAGCCACTCCAATATCAACCTTGGTATTGTTGCTTTGCCTGTTGCGTTATTGTTTTAGTGATCTTTTTAACTTGGCAACTCAGTTACAAGTCCTAGAGAATAAGCATGATGCCGCTCAATAATATTCTCCCCTTCCCTGGCATTTGTGACGCTGCCAATATGTGTAAAAGCACAAAACGTGGAGGTACTGTGTGTTTGAATGTTTATCATATAGTGTATTTTAAAGGGACAATATCTGCTTATATTTCAAATTTTGTTTTCTAATGTGGGACAACATAAATAAAACATAACAGTGCTAATAGCATCAGTTGTGCACCTTTGTTATTTGGGTAGCACATCCTATTATCTCTGCAAATAAAAAAGCATCAGTAGAGCAGTTAAAGCCCACGGACAGCTGATCCAGCTGTGTAGCTGTCATCGGTAATCAGCACTTCAGGTGACCCTCGACTGGGTTTACCGTCTAATTTCACTGAATGTGTGTTTCATGGATTATTCTTTCCTGCTCCTCTCGTGCATCTTTTACTCAGTCAGCAAGAGAAAAGACATGGGGGGGGATTAAGGGAATTGGGATGCAGCCCCAGTATTTAGCTGTGGCTAATTCTCCATTTGCTTTTTTATTTGTTGCATTGTAATGTTTTACTTGTCTCTTACATGGCAATTAATTATTTACATGGCAATTAATTATTTACGGAGTCTTTACTTGGTTTCTATCCTCCTGCTTATCAATTTTAGAAGTTTCATTCAATGAGTCACTTCCAGATGCATTATTTTGCATATTATATATTGTATTAATTTCTCATTTAATTTTTTTTGCAGTTGTCCCAGATTGAAATGGTCTTTGTGTGTTGTGTGTGTTTTTCCCAGAACACAAGAGTTGCCCTGGACCAATTGGAGTCAATTCCAGAGAAACAATGTCTGATGGACAACTTCAAAGATTTGGAGGTCGGCCCATCTTAAAGATACATTTTCTTCATAATAACATACAGTGGTTAATATGTTCTTTATTTTCTTTCACTTAACAAATCTCAGGTGCAGTCAAACATGAAAACATTAAGACACATGCACACACACATGATCACATAATTCAGTGTTGTTCTTCTACTATATACGAGACTATTTGGATGCTAAGGCTTTTGCCCTTTCGGGCCTGCTTGAAGGCATTTGTACCTTATGGTAATAGTGACACAGCCTCCATTTCATGCTAATAGAAGTCCCAGCGGCAGAGGGAAATGTTAGAGCAGCGCTACACCAAATACAAAGAGATCGTCTGGGACCTACAGCACCAGCTGGACGAGTCCAAACGCAGAATCCAGGAGTACAGAGTACGACACACACACACACACACACACACACACAATTCTGTACTGTAAAAAAATGAGCTTTATAATGCTGTACAAGAGCCTGTTCTCCCAAACAACAACCCACACCTTTTCTATTTCAGTCACTAATTGCAGTGCTTTGTTCAAACAGCAGCCGTTTGGATAAGGATAGCCTGACTTTGAGAGTCATTTATGAGTCTAGCTCGCCCACACCAGCGCCAATGTGTGCACCGCGCCTAATTTGCAACTTGTATGAATAAATGAATAATTCCACATGCTTGTAATGCATCACGGATGGACTGAGTGGGACAAGCTTGAACAATGTCACAAGAGCAGTGTCTTACACTCTAACAAAACTGGAATTGATACAGTCATCTTCTGTGCTATAAAGCAAAAGTCAAGGAAGCCATCAAGAAATAATTGTTGACAGCTGATTGCCATCAGCAGTTTTCAACCTCCCTACTTTTTAAATGGTTTTAATCTGCCAGATTACCCCGTTGGTTTGCCAAATGAGTCCTGTGTTGAGTGATAAGTGGCGATTGCATTAGCTTAATAGCTGCTGCCCACATGGGGATTGTTGAAGGAAATAGGATGGATGGAATGTCCTTACAGGAGTTCAATCTTGATCAGAGCCAGCAATGCCAACAACAACAAACAGCCTCTAAATGGGATTGTAGCAGTGGCTCTCTGCTGGAAACACCAGCTTCCATAGCTCTTCTCAGACAGGATTCAGTTTTGGCTCAGTGCTTGTTCTGCCATCACAGGACATCTGTAATGTTAATGATAAAAGAAAACTAATATGTGTCAAATTTCAAGAGACCCCAGTGAATTGATGGGCCGTGCAACATAATTTCAAAATATTAAGAGATGCGTTCAGGTGGGGACACTTGTGCCTGCATGTTGACTGGCTAATAAATGTCTGTAAAAAACGATTTTTATCATACATAGGTGCACATGATACCTACTGTAGAGCTCTTGGGATGTTCAGACAAGCATTTTGTGGGCAGCCAAATCTGGCCAAAAACCCTTAAAGTGTAGCACTGTAAGACATACAGACCTGTTCACACTTGGTAAGTTTACATAGTGAAATTTGGGGATGCGGCGGTCACTCACATTTTGGACTACTAGACAGATATAACAACTCCCATTACTGGATGGATTGTTCTTTGATTTTGGGATAGACATTTGTTCCGTCTATCACTACTGTTTGCTTAATCAGTTTGTTGAATCTTTGCATCATCACATCATGAGTTGGATGGCATATGCTAGTGTTACTGATAATGAGTGTAGTTTATATACTAAATGAATAGTTATTCACCATTATGGCCATGTTGTGTTGAAAAAGTCACCCTTCAGTTGTCACCCTGCTTTTCACTGTCAGCAGAGACTCAAGTCTGCAGTGTGTAGACCTACACACTTCACTGTCACTGATAAACCTGACAATTACACTGAATCACATCTGATAACTACAAGATAAAAGTTAGTTTCACTCTCTCTCCCAAGTCCGATGCTTGTATTTGCCTACATAATAGAGCTCAACACCATGTTTCTGTTATTTATTTACGAGGATAATGCACATTAATCAAAAAGAACTGAGAAAACTAAGTAAAAGACATCTTTAACATTTTCTTAAAACTCACACAAAATCCACTCTTTAGAACAGTGTAGAATTTACTGACGTAAATGATCGGGTGGCTGCCGATCCCAGATTCGTTGCCCACATCAACTCTGATCGGATCGTTAGTTTTGCCAATAGTTTGTTTATAAACCAACGCATTAGACCAATTACAGTTTGAGTGAGGCTGGCGTTAGGTTTAAAGGTAGGGGATACATCCTGAGGTTGACATTGATGTCTGTACCAAATTTCATGGCAATCCATCCAACCTTTTAGTTAAAAAAATTCACTCACAATATTGTGCCCATTCATCTAGTATTCAGATCTGTCATTGCTAGAGAATCAAAAAGTATGAAAGTAATAACAAAGTCCTTACGCATGATCCTCTGACCATGAATTTTGGCCATGGACATTTCATGACAATGCATCGGATAATTGTGAAGATGACTCATTAGTCCATGTACATCCATTGAGTCCGGCAATGTAGGGCTGAACCTGACAATTGGAGTTGTTTGCCCTCAGGCTAAAGACTCAGTTGTCTTTTTGTTCCCGTGCATTACAGCCTCACAGTGCGGCTAACGCCAGCACTGTGAGCCAGAGTTGTTCCAATACCAGTATCGGTAATGCCTCCATTACCGCCTAAAATGCTAGTATTGCGAGTATGTGAGCCTATGCACCAATCCAGTACCACGTGAATTAGCCCTGGAAAAAAATCTAGTAGTTTATTATGTTATTAATCCGTTATGACTGACTGTCATAGTAAATAATAAAATAATGTTCTGTTGCATTTCTTCCATGTTTTATGGTATGTTTCACAAAGGGTTTAACCTGAGGAATCATATCATCATACTGGGGCAGTAGTAATACAGCGGTTTTTTTTTTTTTTTAACACTGGTATCGGCCAATAGGCAACTTCAGACATTGAAAAGGAAAAAATTGTATCAGACCATCTCTACTGCAGACCTTCAACTTTGTCCTCAATCTCTACAGGACGAGAAGCTGGACGCCACTTCCCGGAGCCTGAGACTGGCTGCTCTTTCTTCCTCTATCAAAGGCCCCAGCACATTCCTTAGCAGCTCGCTGAGATCGGACACACTGTGTGAGTATTTATATACCGAGGCTGCAAAACCTGTGCACTGACAGCTTATCTGTTCGCTAGTTATGTTTTTCTGCATCTCTGCGTTGCTAGATAGTTTGAAAATGTAAACCAGTGTCCTTATGTTTTAGCATCGTAAGTCTACAAAATTATGACTAAAATGAAAATAACGGCTGAGATCCACAGTACAGTACACATTATTGTGAAGATTAAGTTGCAATATACATAATTAAACATGGAAAAGTAGCTCTCGGACTGTCAACAATAAAATTAGCCAACATGACACCCAGAGCTCAAACTTTCCCTTAATGCTCTGGAAGTGTGCCTGTTTGTATCACTGCCGGTGGCTCAGAGCCCAAATCACTTGTAGCACTTCCCTAAGCGGCTTACGGATATTTGGCAATGTGTAAGAGAAGTGTACTTCTCTGTTTTACCTCCAAGAATTATAGTTATTTAACACCACTGTCCATGTACAATACAATGATCACATGCATTCAGGGCTATGTGGCCATTAACGGGTAGTGCTGATCATTAGGGCTGGGACGATATGATTTTGTCCCGATAAGATTTAATTTGTACAGAAGGACATAAAGGTTTTGGCTAGAAAATGATACGTTGTCTCTGTCGGCAGTACCGTATAAACAAAATATTTAGGTCAATCATTGGTTAATAAACACAATTGATTTCTCCCACTCATCATTAAGGTGATACTTGTAATGGATCCATTATTGATAGAAGGGATTGATATAGTACTCCTACATGTTGAGGTGTGACTGGGTGATAGACAGATGGGGAATATAATTGTTTTTCTTTTGCTTCCTTCCCACCTCTGCCACAGCTCCTCACAAACGCCTGACCAGTTCAGACTTGGATGATTCCCTTTTCAACGGGGCCAAACCCTTCGCAAATTAGCTCAACCTCAAGTGAATATTTTATCCGTATCCCTACAAACCCAAACACACGGTGCTTACAGCTGAGACTAGCTTCTTGGTGCTCATCCAGAACAAAGAAACAACTTGACTGTACTAAGAGGCCTTGCACTCATCACTAATCCGCCTCGACTACCTCAACCACGCAATCTCTGAAGGTGCTTGGGAACAGAAGGGCAAGACTGTGAGATTTCACGGCAAACTTTTACAAAATACTTTGAGGATATACTGTAAAGTTTTGAAATGTTCTTTATATTGAATGTATGTAATGAAGTGAACCATATGAAAATGGTTCAAACCTAGATTCACTGTTACATTTCTTGCCATAGTTACAACATGTTAAACAGCTTTGCTTTGTGCTCTGATTATCATGTCAATGTGCTTGCGCTAAAATGATTTAGTACAACTCTACACAAACAAAACACTAGTGCCTTTTCAACAATATGTAGTTTTGTTTCTTTAATGACATACTGTGTTGTCTACATCATGAAAATGTGACGGATTTTCTTTGACATTCTATATTTGTTTTATGCAATATATATATATATATATATATATATGTTTGTAAGAAGAAACAATAAGCACAAATGGATGTCTATTTTTTTTTATGAAATGTGAAGTAAGTATATGCACTATCAATAAATACCCATGCAGCCAAATGTTTGATTTCATAACTGCCCTCAATGAATCCTTCATTTCAAGTGTTATCAACATTATCTTATAGGGGCTACATGTTTTAAGAATTGGTGCAGTCTGTAAAATTGTGTACAATGTAAACCTGACCAAACATCCTAAATGCTTCTCATAACCATGAACATGCTGGCAGACATGGAACACCCAAACTGACAAAATGGAGTAGTTTAAGTTTTCCTTTGAGCTCCGATTAGTTGGTTAAAATGCAAAAGCTTTAGACATCTTACCATTTATCGGTTTATAAAAATTAAAACCTAAGCAGAAGAGAAATTCTTTCGTATTTTTTAAATGGTCTATATCCATTTCCTGTCTTTGCCCTATCTTGCCAAGAGCAGTGATTGGTCCAGGGTTTGTGAGTGCGTTAGTGACATCAGTAGAGGGGATTGTGTAGCTAGCTAGCTTGACTTAAAACCCTAGGAAAATAACATTAAGGCAGCCTTTACAGCTAACTTCATACTGCCATGACCAAAATGGGTAAATGCTGGATCGGATCTGCTAGGTGTGTCAACGTCATTAGGGTTAACGTAAGAAAACCAAGGTGGGCCAATCAAAATCAGAATAATAATATAAAGCGGGCCACGAGACACATCATTTGACTTCAACACGCATGTCCAAAAAGGTCATAGTATAGTATGTCAAAATAAGTTATAAATAACTTTTTTCCTTCCTAAAAAAGGCTATAGTATGGTCACCAAGATAATTCAGTTGGTAGAGTGGGCGCCCATATATAGAGGTTTAATCCTCAACACAGCAGGCCCGGGTTTGACTTCAACCTGCGGCCCTTTGCCGCATGTCATTCCCCCTCTCTCTCACCTTGTCTTCATCTATCCTGTCAAAATAAAGGCCAAAAACGCCCAAAAACTAATCTTAAAAAACAACAACACCAAAAACAAAGTTCAACTATGACCTTGTTTTTGGTGTTGTTTTTTTTTAAGATTATAAAAAGTCACAGTCTAGCATGTCAAAAAAAGTCAGTGTAATATGTCGGAAAATGTAATAAAGAAGTCAGCATAGTATGTTGAAAAAAAGCTATAAAAACAGTCATAGTACAGTATGTTGAAATAAGGTATAAAAGGTACTGGTATAGTATCTCAAAAACAGCGTCATGTCAAAAAAAGTAATAGAAAGGTCATATAGCATGTGAAAAAAAAAATCATTAAAAAGTCATAGTATGTTGAAAAAAGACAGCATTGTATGTTGACAAATGTCATAGTATAGTATGTCAAAAAATGTCATGGTATAGCATCTCGAAAAAAGTCATAGTAGGCTGTATATCAAAAAAAGTAATTCAAAGTCATCGTATTTTATGTCAAAAAAAGGTCGTAGTATTGTGTGTTAAAAACATCAAAAAGGTCACAGTATAGCATCTTAAAAATAGTCAGTCTAGTGTGTTGGGAAATTTTATTTAAAAAAAAATCAAAGTATAGTATGTGGAAAGAATATTCATAGTATATATATGTATGTAGTAGTACAGTATCTCGAAAACAGTCATAGTATAGAATGTCAAAAAAGTCATAATTTGTAAAAAAATGTAAATTAAGTCATACAATAGTGTGTCAAAAAAGTCATAGCATGTCAGGAAATTTTATAAAAAAGTCAGTGGAAAAATATAGTCATAGTATGTTGAAATAAGATATAAAAGTCTAGGTATAGTATGTCAAAAAAAGTCATAGTATAGTATGTCAAGAAAAGTCATAGTAGGCTGTATGTCAAAAAAAGCAAGTATGGTATGGTATGGTATGGTAAGTCATGGGATAGTATGTGTAAAAAAGTAATTAAAAATCAGCGTATAGTATGTTGAAAAAGTTATACTATAGGGTGTCAAAAAAAGTCAGTATATAAAAAATATAGTATATTATGTGGAAGAAAGTCATAAAACAGTCATAGTATAGTATGTCAAAAAACAGTCATGGTATAGTATGTGTAAAAAAGTCATGGTATAGTACGTTGAAAAAAGTAATTAAAAATCTATTTTTAGTATAGTAAGTCGAAAAAGTCATGCTATAGTGTGTCAAAAAAAGTCAGTATTAGTAGTGGTATTAGTATGTAAAAAAAAAAGTCATGGTATACTATGTCCAAAAATTAAAAATAAAATAAAGAACATCCTAACCCCTGTATGCTATGGAGAAAATATCATCTAGGCTTTAAGTTTGGCCCACCTTCAAATCTTTGAAGTTTGCCATCAGACATTGGCGCACACACCCATACACACACGCACGTGCATTAGCAAATTAGGAAATTGCCATAGACTGTCCACTGTCTTTTTCTATAGTGATTAAATTGTGATGCTGTAATGGCTGATTAATAATTAAAGTACAATGAACCACATTGCTTGGTCATAATATCAGTGATAGTCACTGCAATCGTGTTTCTCTTAAGTAGCATGGTACTTTTAAATCTGAAACCAGACCTACAAGCATGAATTTATGAAGCTAAACTTTCCAAAAGAAAAAAATGATTCACCCACCTTTACAAAATCCAAGCTTGAGGGGTTTTTGGAGCTCTGCATGTGCTAGCTGAACATGTCCTTTAAAAGCTTCAGCACTGTCTTTTTTAAAGCAGCCTGTAATATTAAAAGAGAAGAAGAAAAACAACCTTGATTGACAGACAATTCGTTTTCTTCCTTAACAAAAACCAAAGCATGTGAGTTTTTACATTTTGCACACTAAAATATTGACAAATGTATTAGACGCAAACATTTTGACATAATAACAAGGGCAAATAAAAGTGTTCAACATAGTCTGGCGATTACAGGTCTTTCATGAAGCAGCATCCAGAGAAAAGCGAAGCTCAACCAACATTAGAGCAAAAATGACCTGCAATGCCTTCACTCAATCCCTGCTCCCCTTTTAAGTTCAAATAAATAGGTAGACAAGGTCCTGAGGACAATGCTTGGACCACATACAGTATTGACTGCACTGTTTGTAGATTTTACATGTATTTATTGACCTGTGGTAGCTGCTGGTTCAGTCAGGGTTTAGCACTAAACACGGACAGAGTCCAGAAAGTGTTACAGATACCTGGAGACTATGACTTTGGAGATTTAGGACCGTTTTGCTTTGTTAAGCAGTTTTGAGTTTCAGCAACGGTATATAGGTTCCCCATAAAGGCCAAAAATTAAATATCAAGATAATGAACAATGTCAGAA
Source organism: Etheostoma cragini (assembly GCF_013103735.1). Taxonomy (NCBI): domain Eukaryota; kingdom Metazoa; phylum Chordata; class Actinopteri; order Perciformes; family Percidae; genus Etheostoma; species Etheostoma cragini. The sequence continues at coordinate 19,485,353 of NC_048424.1, forward strand.
TTTTTTTTTCTACCCTCTCATTCTATTCTGGCTATCCCCAGCCAAAGCCTAGCTCAATAGGATAGAGAGTGAGCATTAATCTGGGGAGTCTGCTCTGTATTTTCTCTGCACGAGAGGCCTGACCAACGGGGATAGTTTAAATGACTCTGTACGCAATTGGATAGTCCTTCAACCAATCAGAGCAACAATCCGGGTGACGTAGGAGCGACAGCGGCATCAACGGGTTTGCTGCGCTACTGTGGCATTCGGTGGCTGTTATATTGAATGTAAACAAGAAGCTAAAACCAGCCAATAGCGCACCGGGTAGGTAAGCCAGTTTGTGATTGGTTCCTGCGAAATTGTGAACTGAAGCAGGAGAATTAAATGTCCAGGTTTCCAGACCGAGCTGCAGGGCGAAATCTAATTGCCGGCAGAGTAGGTGTGGTTTACCCTCATTCATCGTAGCATTTACAACACTCAAAAATAAAAATAAATCTCCATCCATCCATCCATCCATCCATCCATCTATCTTCATGCGCTTATCCGATATCGGGTTGCGGGGGCAGCAGCTCCAGTAGGGGTCCCCTACTGGAGCTGCTAACTTCCCTTTCCCGAGCCACATCAACCAGCTCCGACTGGGGGGTCCCGAGGCGTTCCCAGGGCAGGTTGGAGATATAATCTCTCCACCTAGTCCTGGGTCTTCCCTGAGGCCTCCTCCCAGCTGGACGTGCATGGAACACCTCCCTAGGGAGGCGCCCAGGATGCCAAAAAGAAATCTACAGACCTTAAACATTTAAAGCAGCTCCAAACAAAATCTCCAGTTTGTCTAAATAAATCACAAGTTCAATCACTCATAGACAACCGTGGCTCTCTTTATACTGTAACTCTGTTACTAGGACAGCGTCTGCTTATCTAAGCTATATTAGGTTTCAAAACACACGCAAACTCTAGATCAGTCCTGCTGCTCCCCGCAGACTAGTTTCCCAATTTACATTCTTCCCCATCATTAATCCAGCTTTACTCCACTTTGTCAGGTTGAGAGATGGTAATGAATAAATTCTGAGCTTTCCACCGGTTTGTGTTTATTTGTGTTCTCCCATAGAAGAAAATACAGCCTTTCTACGTAAAAGTAGAACGTTTTTTTAATCTGCATTTGCACATGCATGAGAATTGTACCACACATCTGTCTGAGCTCATCAGAATAAATTGCAGCATGACAGTCAGAGTTATGTCAAATGTGCCGGTAGAATTTAGATCTATTCAGAAGGCTTCGTTTTCCCCCGTCCGTAAGAATGCAGAAAGACTGAGAAATCAGCAGGGTGGTGCATGTTCAGAGCTCAACAGGCCAAAAAGCATATTGAGACACATCAACATTTGTTCTCAGCTATTGAATACATGTATTGTTAAACAGCTATTGAGAGGCAACTGAAAATGTGAAAATATTGCCTACCTTCTGCTTAGTTGTGCCCTCAATGTCTCCAGCTCAACTTTCCACCTTTGCACCACTGGTGTCCCTCAGGTGTGTTGCTCAGTGGCTTATTAGCCAGGTAGCTCCCATGAGTTGTGACCCTCCAATCGGTTCCTACACATAACATTGTCCATCAAACATGTAATATACGGATACACATACAAATACACTCTGAGTTAAATGGTCCGTAAGTCTTAAACGGATGGAGGTGCTCAGCTGTCATGAAGATGGTTCAATTGTAATGGTCGCATTGTGAGCATCCCCATGACAACAAAGCAACTCCATCCAGGTAGAAAAGAGTTTTGAAATACCAATAAAAAGAACCTTGTGTTGAGGTCCCCCACGCACATTACATTTATTTAATGCAACTTATCAATGCTGCCAGTACCAAACAAAAATAAAGACCAAAGAAAATTCTACTTTGTCCTGTTTTGTGGTTGCAGCAGACATCTCTGACAAATATCTTAAAACATGGGTGTCAAGATTCCAATAGGGGGAAGTAAAAACAAAAAAGTTATTTATGTATTTATGGAGGCGTAGAGGTGTTACCGAGCTTATTATTGTGATTTCTATCTAACATCTATTGTTGCTTCTCTGGTTTAGATTCAATAGTAACGGCAGGAAGTCTAATTTCCTGGCACAGCGGAAGTGGAGGAGCAGTCACAAAACAAAGATGTGTGTTTGCAAAAGTATATATATCTATCTTAATCAAACCTTCATCACAAATACTTGATTCCTAAAGTTAAGGCTCATTTATTATTACCTCACTAAAACACCCATTAGTAAACAACGCAACCCCTTAGTGTTGCTTCTGCCTCTCACAGCCAATCAAACAGCAACGGGGTGTTTGCCGCCGCTGCCGCTTACTGCTTTTATAGTGCTGGCGTAAGCCTCTGCAGCAGCCACGAGGCTGATTCCCATTAGAACAAACCTATTTGGCTTGCATTACAAACCCATTCAATCAGGCAGCCATGCTCTGCTTTCTCGTTTAAGCCTGGAGGCTGAGAGTGAATCCAGCCACTGCCGTTCAATAAGTGAATGGGTTATTGCAGCTGATTCTCCGTATCAACCTCATTTTCTCCCGGGCTTATAGGGAGGGAAAAAAACATGTTTTTTTCTGCAATTGTTGTGCAATAATTTGTATTTATAACCCTTTTATAAATAAGATGAAGTGCTGTACACTGTGTTTGCTCATGGAATATGCAACAGTCACGGGTGAGTGGGGTTATTTTCATGTTCGATGGCAGACAGGTGTGGAGGACCAGTCACTCAGCCTGCCAATTGTGATGCCAGAATGGCCTCTCCTGGCTCTGTAAGCGGGAGGCTCATCGCGTCCTTTATGCCACGCTCGAGTGTCATCACTTGTGAGGACCTGTGCTAAATAGTATGCTGCAGCCCTGCGTGGCCTCGCAGCAGCCAGACGGTGACCGGTATGACCCAGTATGGAATTGACTTGAGTGACGTGGCTGTAATAGTCACAGACTCAGTTTATTACCTATCACTCTCTGCATCACTGAATATGATATGTGGTTAGCCTACATTAGGATACTGACTCTCAGGCCTCAAGGCAGCATCTAAAGTACATTTCATTTTGTGATCCTCCTGTGTACATTAGCCTATTATGGACTACTTTTACATCATACTGTGCTGATTTTGAAACAGGTTTGAATGAATTCTAAAAAACAAACGAAATGAAAGTTGACCCTTGTTATGCAGCTGCTGTAATATCAGTGGCCAACTACAATAGGCAGGAATCAAACTTGGCTTAGCCTACACAAGGTTAGACAGTTACTTTAATGTAAAAAACGGTGTGTTGAATATTATAACATCAATTTAACATACAAAAATTTAAATTTAGCTACGTTAAAATGTAGGCCTTTAAGGGTTAAGTGGAGTTGTTCATATCATTTATTTAAGACAGGTTGCACCACACAATCTAGTCGTAATGTAGAAATTTGTTTAATTAATACTTAATATTTATACCTACTAGCTGCCAAGTGGAACGGTCGAGTATATTAAGTAACCAAGCTAACGTTGGCCTGCAAATTTGAATTACAAAACATCAAGTCAATAACGGTGAAAATGATCATGTAAACTAGATTAGCATAATTTGATTAATTCTAAACTGAATACTGCCAACTCTGAAACACTAGTTTTAATCACAAACTTTTTAACTGGAGCAACCTAATCCTGTATATTTGTGTCTGTACGCCTATAAATAAATCCTGATTCACCTGCTAGGACTAAACTAAGAGCCATCCAAATAATACAGGATGGATGTTTGAAAAGTTTTATATAACCAGACAACTCAATTAAAAACAGATTGCTATTTGCAATGAGAGGCTGGCTAGAGGCAAAAGGCCTCATGGAATTATTGAATTTGCCGTGTGTTATCAGTAGGGGAGTCACCTTTACCAGTAACACAAACTTGATAAAAAATGTGTCATTTATTGCTGCAATTTTCTGTTTATGATCTTTATCACTTAATGTATCCAAACTAGTTTCAAACACGGGTTGAGTTTTTATGAATTCAAACACAGCACATCTGATTTGAGCAGCATACTGCGCCCCAGTCAGACAGCCTCTACAATTATCTGCCACCATCACTTATAATCAGATCACATTTTACAGCTGGTTTTGCCGCAGTCACCTTCACAGCAGCTAAAACGGTTTAAAGTTCACTTGCCTTTTTTGTGTTTTTGCTTCCCAGATCCCATCCCGCCTCAATTTCCATCTGGTCTGAACTGGCAGGGCTGGGGCTGGCCTCTTGGCTGTGTTGGGGGCACCTGGGGGAGGGGAGCTGCCGCTGTGATACTCATTGCTTCATTGGGATTCTCACTGGATCCAATCACACTGTCAAGCTTGGATAGGAGGCCTATCTCTCTCAAACATCCCTCACTGACACATACAGATGGAGACGGAGACATACAGTATAAATGTGCACCCACATACTCATGCACCCTTCACCAGCATCACGCTCGGTCTTGATCTTCACATGCCTGTTGATGCTCTTGACTGCAGAGCAACAGTAAAGCAGTGTTTTGGTGTGCAGCTCAGGCTCTCCGCTCTTATTCACTCTTGTGTTTTGCAACCCTTTCTCATCTGGGGAAACTAACCTACTTGAATTTTCTAAATTGTGTTCCACTTCAGTGGTAATCTCATTCAAAGTTATGGTAATATTACTGTAATGTCAGCCCAATTAACAACTAGATGCACTTCGCCAAATTGCTCCAAATTACAGTAGACTGTGGTTTATATGGAGGTTTTCTACGAGAATAAGACTTTAACCACAGATGCACTATGCATGCATTATGTATGCATGATAATAAATACCTTCAAGAGTAAAGAATCCTGAGCTGCCAGACCTGGTCCCTAGATGGCACTGTGTCCACTAGGCGAGAAAGCAGCCCTGCTGTTTATCATGCAGCTGTGACAGCCTGTAAAAGCTTTTGTCAGTGGAACTGAAGATTTAGAGCCCAGATTAGAGCATTCATATCTTGGCAGTTAATTAGGGCTGAGGAGCTAACTGAAAGCTTTGGCTGCTGAGTGATGGAGCGGAAGAATAAGAGGAGGTGTGCTCTCTGCAGGCAGACACAAAAGTGAATTAAGTGCACATATATACACACACCTGACTATTGTGCTAGCATATCACTGTGTGCACCCAATGTGACATATGAATATGAATGCCTAACCCAGATATGTTCAACCATTTCTTTCTGTGCGTGTAAACTGTGATATGGCTTAAGCATGCCCAATGCGTACATACGCCAACACTACACTTCTATTTGAGGTTCAGACATGTGTGTATGTGTGTCCTTCATATTGCTGCAGTTAAGGTCAGCGGACTCATATTTTACCTGTCAGGACTGATCACCATCACCTTCACAGCTGCTTTTCAGTCCGCGGAGGATACAGCATCTCTCCTGAATCTTTATTGGGACAAATAAAATAAGCTGCATGTCTACAATCTGTAGAGGGGGAACCATGAAATGCTACAGCTGCAGACATTCCCAGTGCATTTACAGCATGCTGACTCTGTGTGGGAAGCAACAAAACCAGATTTCACAAAGCTGATGCATCGCTCTTATAAAGCTGCTGTTTATTTGAAAGGAAAAACATGCCACAAAGCGTTTAAGTGGAATTAACCAGTTCATTAGTTGAAGTAAAATTTCATGACAGGTCAACTGTCAGCCTTTAAATGCATTAAGGGGAGCCAAGCTGCTCCCTTGCTGCCATTCCAGAGAGCTATACAGGGCGATGGCAGAGCTAATGCAGTCAAACACACACAGAAATCCATTTGGAAAAGCCATTAGCAAATGTAAATTGTTTTTCTGTCAATTAAGATTTGAATTATCCAGCCAACATCAGCGGGATTGATGTAATCTACATCTACTAATTTGACTAAAAGGAAAAGTAGTTGCTACACATTAAATCCTATCAATAAACTTTGTCAGCCAACAACTGTGTGAGCAAATGGGTTGTGAATATCAAATGGAAACGTTTCCTCTGCTGGCACCCTGCTTGTGTAAATCTGGAAGTGACTAATGGTTGGGAAAACAGCAACACCTCACTGTTCAGGGTTTGTGTCAGTAGGCTTCATAAGAGCAAAATAGAATTATTTTTTTCAGTATTAATACAGTTCTTGTTTGGGGACTTGAATTCATAATGATCATAATATTATGTTGTTTTGTTATTTGGGGAAATATCTGGCTAGACTATGATGCATTATGTAATTTCTGTTTCTTTTAGTGGTAATTTATGCTGCACTTACCTTTCCTGGTGCTTGTTTTTGTTTCTCTGTTCTTTTGACGTTATTATCGTGTTGACTACTTCGCCGAATTTGCCTTTTTACTTTAATATCTGTCCTCTGCACGGGGGGGAGGCATTTGTATTTTCAGGATGTAAACCATAGTATTTAATTATTCTCAGTCACACTGTCACATTGTGGATTTTGAGATTTGGCTGCCATCTGACCAGCTCCCTCTCTTTTCATACAATGTCACAATCCGACTGTGAATGATAGTCCAGTATGATGTTGTGAATGAAATTTATTGTCTGCTACAGATGCTCCTGATTACAAATCCGCTCTATTAGACAGTTGAGATAAAAGCAGTGAGGTTCTAGCAATGTGCACTGCAGCTCGAGGCTTAATTTACAAAAGACCAGATACATTTTGAGGGATTTCAAAAAAGGGCAGTCAACTTAGAAAGGAACTGTCATTAGGGATGGCAAACAGCTTAAAATGCCTTACATTCTAAAATATCTTATATGAAAGTGCATGACATCAGTCTTCTAACCTAATCGAATCGAATCTGACTCTTTGACATACATATAACCTGTGAAAACATCTTATTAAATGTCATTGGTGGAAGAAGTATTCAAATCCTTTAACGCTAGCTTATTCAGGCTAAGTAAAAGTACTGATACCACACTGCAAAAATACTCTATTACAAGTTTAAGTCCTGCATAAGTAAAATCTGCTCAATGGAGAGTAATTGCCAAATTTTAGAAACTGGAAGGATAAAAAAAAAACCTGTTGATTAACCAAGTGTTTAATCAGTTAATCATTTCAGCTACTTGTAGGCCTAATTACTTTTGGGTAGTTACATTTATAATAAAACATCGTATTTTATAAACTACCTGTGTTTTGTGTGTAAAAATGTTAATTTGTAAAGTAACTAAATCTGTCAGATGAATGTAGGGGAGTAAAAAGTACAATATTTCTCTCTGAAATACCTAGAAAGCTGAAAAGTAGAATGTGGCATGGAAATAAAAAGATAAGTAAAGTACAGGTAGGCCTACTTCCAATGTGTACAACCGTCCGTTCTTCTTTTCCTCAACACAACCGTCCGTTCTTCTTTTCCTCAACACAACCGTCCGTTCTTCTTTTCCTCAACACAACCGTCCCGTTCTTCTTTTCCTCAACACAACCGTCCCGTTCTTCGTTTCCTCAACACAACCGTCCCGTTCTTCTTTTCCTCAACACAACCGTCCGTTCTTCTTTTCCTCAACACAACCGTCCCGTTCTTCTTTTCCTTAACACAACCGTCCGTTCTTCTTTTCCTCAACACAACTGTCCCGTTCTTCTTTTCCTTAACACAACCGTCCGTTCTTCTTTCCCTCAACACAACCGTCCCGTTCTTCCCGCGTCATGGAAATGTAAGGCCACCCATGACCTTTCCCTTAACCTAACGGCGTCAAAAGTCACGCCATAGTCCCGACAAAGCACGTTTAGATAAATTGTGTTTAGATATTACGCTAAACAAGAGTTTTAGCGTCAATAACAACGCCAAACGCATCTGACCTGCACAACTATTAAAGCTTTAATGCGTAACTTTTTATGTTAATAATGTACGCCTGTTACATTCAAGCATTGCCAAATGAATTGCTTCAACGCTTGTAAAGACTATCAGCTCCACGCAACTCTCTCTGTATTTCTCTCCATAAGCCTTAGAAAATTATCTTGTCGCGAAGAAACTCAAGTGAAGATAATTACCTCTTCTGAAGAGTCCATCGTGTGTTTTTAATCCTGTGCTAAGCTACTAGCAACAGCGTGGAAGAGGAGTGGGCGGGGCTGTGCGACGACAGTTTTGTTGTCATTACTTAAAATGACAGCAACTACGCACCGTATCTTTAAAGAGATACAAACCATACCAAGCCAAACGGCAGTTAACTGCACAGCTGCCACAGAAAGAGAGCAAATTACACAGCTAATGCAAACATGCTATATCAAACGAGACAGCTAGCAGTTAACGCTACAGCTAATCTTAGTTTTAAGCAAAAATTAGATCCAGGTGCAATTTTTTCCTAGTTATCGCCAAATGAAAAATGTGTATATTGTCGAACCTAACATCTCGCCAATTAGTTATTTGACATATAAAATGAGGTAGTAGTTAAACCCAACAATGGAGAAAAACAAAAGAGCTAAATTTCAGCTATCTTGATGGTAATTAGCAAAGCAAATTCCAGTAATGTTAGCTGCTATTACCACTTTTAACATAGTGGGACTAATGCGTGGTTAAGATACCTAACCTTTAAATCATATATTACATTTATTCAATTGTAAATTAAAGTATATGATTAATTCTGTGGAGATTGTCCAGAGTGCAGTAGTATGGCAATTTCATGGCAATAAAGAGAGACAGCAAGCAGAAAACAATTCATTTTAGTTTGTGAAAGTGCCTCCGTGTTAATTTGGTCTGCTAGCAAACAACAGACAAAAGGCCTAAAAAGCGGGATGCACTACCAACAGGGAAAAGATCCCTTAACTATGTTTATAAGCTGCCAAACCAAAAAAAGTACCTTTATGGAGACAAAAGTGGATGGACCTACAGGACATCAGCAGGAAGAATGGGAAAATTGTGGGAACCTGACAGTATGCCTAACGTTACGTCATGTCAGGTGTGCAGCAAGCATTTTCTCACCAAGTCAAAGATCTAAATTTCAGCTTTAGTCTAACTACATTTTAGGCTAAAGAATCAGCTTTACAGTAGCATTACTAACAACTAGCTAGCTAATATTTTGTCTGCCTTTTCAGCCCATGGTGGCATGTTGTGGTACAGATTATTTTCCCCTGTGGTGTCATGGCTTTCAGAGAATGACGCGTTGCCATCGGTCTTTTTTGACAATTTTGGGTATAATAATCTGCCTAAAAAAGGTATAAATATTCATTACAACTTCTTTTTCTGTTATCGGTTTTGGAGGCTTTTTCTCTCCTCAAAAATATCTGTCTGCTCAGGCTGAAACGAACTGAAAGGCTAAAATGCTCTGTAGGAACTGCAGGGTGTGATAATTCTCTGTAGGTTCATTTCAAGCAGCCCATTTCACACGGATATGTTTAAATGTGTTAACATAAAAAATATTGATTGCACCTGCCTATAACCTTTATCTCTCTACCTGCCGTCATAGGTGCAGTAGGATAAAGTGTGGATTAAATATTATTACTTGCTAAAATAAATGTGTCCTTACACATTAACTTTTTATTGTGTTGACTTACACAGAACACATTTCCACACATTTTTAAAAAATGAATCTTGAAATGTGGGTGTGCCTTTAGAATGTAAAATACAGTCCCTCAGTGGAACAAACCCCTGCTGGCCTTCGTGTTCCCGTTGCCTGTGGCAGGATGAATGAGTTAATATGTAGTCATTGTGCGGGCTGGATATACTCACACACTCTGCTCTGATATCCTACATCAATGGGCTATTGCAAGTTAATGACCGGCTCTGTGAAGGCCCATTTGCACGAAATATGGACAGTGTTAAAACGAGCTGGGAAAGCAGGTGCTGCAGCCATTGAGTAGCTCATAACCCGGCCATATGGTTGTAGAGAATCTCATTTGGCTGTGCACTCTTATAAAAGCCTGGCTCTAAAAAAAAACAAAGCCATTTCTCTGATGTTGTGAAGACCCTGGACCCTGTAATAACTTCACACGTATTTTTTTCTGTTGTTGATGAACAGTGTATGAATTAGCATAATCATCTATAGGTAAATTATAGTGTGGAGCTGCTGTGCTCCAGACTTCATTTGAATGGAAATGATACCACTTTTTGGTATAAAATGAAATCACTGAAGCAATAGCAAGTGGATGAGAAATTGTGGTTTGGTGAATAGTCTTCGGAGAAGATGGCATCTATCTCCATCTCCTCACTGTGTCTTCTTCTACCTTTACACCACAACATGGATAAGTGAGTGACAGCAACCCGCAGTCCAACATCCAAAAAGCTTTGGGAACAACATTTTTTTTATTTCTGGGAATTGTTTGGAGTCAAAGGAGCATAAGACAATAATAATTAACTGGTTGAAAAAGCTGAGTACCAACACAAAAAATCAAAGTGAACATACACACCGATTGAGTTTGCATGGAAATGAAAACAAATAACTTCAGCAATAAATAATGACATAAAAAACATATTGCTGGAAGAGAATGTCATAAAAATGAGACATGAAATCAGGCTACACTTTAAACAGAAAAAAAGCAAAAAGTAGACAAGTTATGCAGACGAGAAAATTGACGTTGGAGTTTAAAAAAAAATAAAAAATAGGAAGAAACAAAAATAAAACACCTGTAAATCAGTAAGGTGCTAGCATTAGATTTCCAAATTCATCATGATCTGTCTTTATTCTCTTGTTCTGTTTGTCAAATTTCCAATAAAAAAATAAAAACATGATAAAAGTAATTTCAGAATAAGGAGGAGTCCCTAATTCAAGATCTGAGGGAGATGTTTTCTATTTGACAGCTTCCAAAGGTCAAATATTCATGCGACTGAAGAGAAACACCATCCAGAGACTAGACGTCTAATCTAACAACATTTGCTCTCAGCCAAAACAAATGTTTCTGTGCACATCAGTTTTTTTTTTTTTAAATCTCCAGGCGTTCCTGGCAAAGGAATACAAATGATTTACAGCAGAATAATCAAATCAAATGGTCGGTCTATACAAGAAAATGATTTTCTCTTTTACAAATCAACAGAAACTTGAATTTCTGTACAATATTGACCTGCAAAGCACAACGGCTATAATGTAATAAAATATGTAAACATATTTGCTGTTTTTGACACAGTTGTCTGTGAAAACAGATAGAATCACACTTGTTCACGCTGGATTTAAGTCTTAAGCCTGGAATTATTTTCCTCTTTTTTTTTTTTTCAACATTGTGACAAATTAAATCTCCGCCGGTCTCAAATTATGACAATGTATTTTGCCACATCATTTCAGGAAGTGTTTCAAAAACTGGACAAGAACAAAAAAAAAAATGAAAGAAAAGACAAATGCTGTAAGAGATTTAAAATTCAGAGAAGTAACATTATTATGTGTATTTCGCCTGGTGGATCCACTCTTTCACGCTTGAACACTATCTAGAATTTGGTTGCCATGCATAGCAGTCCAATCCTTAGCTGAGACGTAAGGGAGAGAAAAATATTGAGATGCATTACTGTATCACATCCTGCTGAGCGGTCACTGACCACTGCCTAGTCGACCCTGACTGGACATCATCCTTCAAAAAAAGAAAACAATAAGGACCTAAATTCATTGAATAAATAAATAACTTAATGACTGAATAAATAAAAAAGTAAAAATAAAAAGACAGCTTTAAGTACACATATACTTTAGCTCATATCGCATTGATGAAAGCTACGTTTAATGAAACCGTTTGTAATGCGAAATCAGGTTTTGACTTCCAACTTTCCCGACAATCATAGTTTCTTGAGGTCCCTCACTTACACAGATGCCAGCACCACGTCACATACACCTCACATGCATGCTCAGAATGGCCGAAATGACAGTGATCGTATTTTACAGGGTTACAATGGACAAGGTTGTTAGAACTCCCAGGATCACACACCTCTTGACAGTCACTTAGGGTCGCATGGATGTTGAGAGTGATGTTGTTCACACTGCCAAATGTCTCCAGCAGGGACTCCTTCAAAAGATCCACGTTGAGTCCCGGTGAAGTTGTACTGCATTGTCTCTCTGTAATGCTTACAATAGTAAGTGTGCTTCCATAAGCCAAAGTTCTTTTGTAAATGTTTCATTGACTCACTAAGTATTGAGTTCTCAAGAGATTTTATCCTTTTTTTTTTTTTTTTTTTTTAAATCACAGTTGCCAATATGGTACTGTCAAAATGTTCATAACTGTGTTCCATACAGTTTATTTTTCTTTGTGTTGGGATATGACTGCTGATTTCTATACATAATACTCCTTGTCCTTGTCTTTCGGTCTCTTGCTACCTGCGCTGCCTTTGGCGCTGCCGCTGGGTGCTTTATCCTTCACCACAGCGCCATTAGTTTGCGCCGAGTTGCTGATGTAGTTGCGCGTCTCGTCCACCTGGTAGGAACCCTCGTCCCTGTTCCTGTACTTGTACATGGCGTAGAGGAGGATGAGGATGCACAGGGCGGCGGCCGAGACAATGCCCACCACCATGCCCGTGGTACTGCTGGATTCCCGGATCACCTCTGAGGCCCCCGGGGGCACTCGGCGCACCACGCCGGGCACGGTGGGCAAGGCGGCGGGCACCGTGCGCAGCATGGGCGAGGTGATGAATGGGCCCCGTGGCTTGGTGCCGTCCAGATCGATGGACGTGGGTAGGGGCAGCAGGACTATGTCCGGCTGCGGGGGTTTTACCTCGCGGTTGTTCATTTTCCCGGCGGGCAGTTTGGGTGGCGTGTCCGAGGGGACCGCCGGCGTGCCCCGGGGGTCGGGCAGAGGCGAGGTGGGTGTAGTCCTACCTGCCTCAGAGGCTTTGCTAGGCCTCAAGTCCTTGGCCTCCCACTTGGGCGCGAGGGCTTTGTAGCCGCCTTCATAAGCCGATGTGGTCAAGATCTTATCTGTTACCAGGGAGAAGGTGGTGTAAAAATCTTCATCGTCAGTAGGGGGCAGGCTAGAGTCGAAAGCTTCGCCAGAGCCAAACCCCGAAATCACCATGCCATCATCATCATCATCATCACCATCATCACCACCATCACCATCATCACAATCATCGCTGCCTCGGTCCGACAAGCAAGGTACCCCCGCCTCAGTGGCCATGGCCAAGGATTCTTTGGTGGTCTCAATAATGGTGAGGACGGGGTGGAGGGTTGGGGGGAGGGGGATGAAGGGAGAACGGGTGGATACAGAAGGGATGTCTATGGGGTCCTCGACTAGCACGGGGATGACTAGCTCCCCTCCTGGAAAGAGAGAAACAAAAACGGCGGTCAGAGAGCAGAAAGTCGTCCATCAGCGAAGCAAGAAACAGCCAAACACCAAAAGAAACGGTAACCAAAGAACGTATAAAGCAAAGCTCAACATAGGGAGAAAATCAACTGAGGATAAACAAGGAAAGAAAGAACGAAAAATACGGTACCAGTGCAAAAACAATCAAACTCAGAACCAAACAAGACCCAAAAAGAAAGAAAACAACAGCCATAAATAAAGTGTACGTTGCATCAAAAGGCTTTGAGGGATGCACAAGGGTGAGCCACATTAAACTGACTCCACATACTACCTCCTACATATCCTGATAGAAGTATGGTCTATGAGGACTACATTTATACTGTGCTATAAACTAGTCACGGTTACCATATGTTCTATACGCATGAATATTCATTACTTCCTGAATAATAAAAGTGTGAATTATGTGGGAGGCCACACAAATTGTGGCCCTATATTTAGTTCTCTGAGATAAGGCCGCTAGTTTCTCCACATGAAAGACAACTTCAGGCTTTTAAGAGGCTTGATTAATTTATCTTTGAGTGTAAATCCCTTTTAGTCCGTTCAAAAACTGAGCACCAGAAGATGCACTCTGTGGATAAAAAGAAGCAGAGGGTATTAGCATTTGTTTGCAAATCGAAGTGCAAGCCAGTGGGCCTGAAAGCAAGTTAACTAAGTCTGAAATGAGAAACTGTAAGGTGTTTCGTATTGCTGCTGAGAGAGGCACTTTTTAACCCTGTTGATCTGAAGACACATTAAGAAGCTGAAAAATGACAAGAGAACTAAAAAGGGAAAGGGAACGTTTTTTTGGACAGGAAGTGCTCCAAAGTCCAAAAGCATTACTTTGAGCCTTTTAAAAACCATGACTGGCACTTTAGTGGGCCACACACTGATCTACAGAAGAAAAACTGTCCCTGCACAAGTCACCACTCACAAGTGATAAAGAATAGAGGGAACAGCATAAGTGGGCTCCCCTCTTTGCCCTAGCCTCTTGCCTTTTGACCCCTACAGTTACCACAATGGCACAAAGTTACCGGGCAGTTCAATCACACCTGAATGTTTCCTTAGTTGTACTTTTCTGGTGGGAGAAGCTCAGATGTTACAGTCTTGTTCTCCATGTTAGCGCAATGTTACTTTAATATTCACAAGACTTACAAACCTAGGAGCTTAAAAAAACATTTGCCACAGCTACTGCCTTCTAATAAATCCATTTGGGAACACTTGATACCACATGCTTTATTGGTTAAACCTGTTGTTCGATGACTACAAAGACTTTGAAACATTCAGATGTCTATTGAAGCTGCTTATCCTCTTGCCAAAGTGGCTTGTTTGTACATTGCAAAGTCTCACAAACAGGGCACTATAAAGAGATGCAAACCTTTTGGAACAAGAAAGAAAAGAACAGAACAGAAATGAAGTAAACCAAAATCAAAATAATAATAATAATAATAATAATGATAGGAATAATAATTAAGGCATTACAAAAAGAGTTCAGAGTTAGAGCAAACATTGGAAAAAAAACATTCACAAAGTAAAGCCACAGATAGAGCTATCCAGAAAGGGATTAGTAGTAAGTAAGTAGGAAAAACAAAGTCAGCTCATAAAAGCCTACAAAAAATGAAATAAAAACAGTTTTCAAAAGGAAGAAAGCATACCATCAGTTTTGTCAACTTACGTCAACAAATTGCCCGCATGATTTTGGCAGGAAGAAAAAAAAATGTACAAAAGAAAGTTGTGTAAGAATGCCTTTGGACAAGTTAGGTTAGTTTCTTTTCTTTTTTTTTAGCAGTTTGTGATTAATTAGTATATATTTCTCATTTTTGACAGGATGGCACAGGGAGGTAACAACACATACATCCACACATCATGACATGAAAAATAATCTTCACCATTCTGTTCAGGATATCTTTTTTTTGTTCTTTAGATAGTCATTTAATTTTTGTATAAAAAGAAAAGTGTATATCTATAGTTCTTGTTTTGATATATAAGTCTCTCAGTAAATATCTACAGCCTGATTAGATGACTCTTTTTCTTTTTTTGCTTGACTTTAACTTCATTAATGAACAAATGTATGACTGTACATATCTTAGAATCTCTACTTAAAGGGTTTGGGAGGAGGGAGTGTGAGACGGGGGTGGGACCTATGAACATACTAGGAAGGAAATGACATAGATGGGGGTGAACGTGTACATCAGTTGCCATGTCCATGTAAAGGCGGCACGAAGCGGTCGGGCGGCATTAGAGCTTTTGGCTGTAAGGAAGGGATGGGGATATACAAACAATGAGCATATACATGCCCATCTACAAAAGAGAACAGCACTCTCAACACTGACAGTTTTACAAACCCTAAGCTGCAACTTCTTTGCCATGCACAAAATTAGTCAACTCATTCATTGATTAAATCCAAATTTCAATCAGAGATAGCTATCAGCTAACAGGTAGATATTAAAGATCAGCATAGAAACAGTTTGGAACACTTTTCACAGATAGTGGTGAGGGTCAACTTTAGAGGTGTCTTCTCTTTTTTCTCTATGGAGGACATGAATTTTGAAATCCCAATCCAGCTGCATGGTTTTGACTTTTGATACCAAATCTTTGGAGAAAAAACAACAACAACTCCTGTTGTTTAAGGAATAGTAATTACGTCATAGAGAAAAGAGGAAGCTTCATTCTAATTAGGGAAATAATCATCAAAGCACTGTCAATAATAGTGATTCTTAGCAAATTATCAGATAGTTAAAATTTGAACATTTTCAGAAGAGAAACATAGATACACATATATGTGTTTCAACATATATGTACAAAAAGACAAAACAAATTAGCAAGCAAGAAAGAAAGGCATTAAATTTGTCACACTATCAAAGATGAACAACCAGAAAGCACACACTGAGGCAGACAAAGAGGAGGGGGACAGTTCATAGGAAAAGTGTCACCACCTTTGCTTAACTAATAATAAAGACTTTATTATTAGTTACTAATACATTTCTCTTGTTAGTATTTTAAAACACAGGACAGGGCGTGCAATCTGGATGTACGTCAGAGAAAGAGAGGTCAATCAGACATGGTTTTATTTTGGATTTTAGTTCCACTATAAGAAGTTGGGTTAATGCATGCTTCAGTAAGTTGCATTTAGGGAGAGTAATATACAATAACAATACAGCAAGCCTGGGACAGGTAGGGGAAGGGGCTTAAGATAGGGGCTCGGAGGTCAGTTAAAATGTCACTGCCACCAAGGGCTGTGGGATATTTCTTTCATCAGCAGTTAACATTGGAAGCAGGTGCACCATGGGTGATATATTACCAACATTATGTGGCATTTAGGCCCAGCGCATTCACTAATTAATCAAGAGGGGAAGTAGATTAGATAGTTAATGAGCTACTTTTTTGTTAAATGTTTAGATGCTTTGCGTTATGTGCATAACCAACAGCCTTTGTTTGACAGATAAACACTGTGTTGGGAAGGAGTTCCACTAGAGGGCACAGGGGGGTGGTTTTTTTGGGCGTCTGGTAACTTGAAGGAGACTGGAGAGGCACATATGTCTTCAGGTATCAGGTTTTTGTTTCGGAAACCTGATTTATCACGCAAAACTTTGAGTTATGTATTATTAAAGAAATACAGCATCTGTCACACTATCCTGACTGTATTATCAACACAAATCCAAGGACCTGAAAAAAAACAGAGAGTATATTTGTATATTTAAATACAGAGAGTCATTTGTCAAGTAATATACGTCTTATCAAAGGATAGGGAAGTTTTATGAAGATACCTAAATCTCAACATCTCTTAAATGTTTATCTTGAGGTTTTCCTTTATTCTAATGAATTGTTTTTCTCCTGCTTTGTCTTTAAGAGCTAGCTAGATGTTTACTCCACACCAATGTGTCATGTTGTTGATATAAAGTAATTTCATTTAGGTTGTCTTTTTTTTTTTTCTCTTGGGTTTTTCAGGTTGTTTCCTTGTTATTTTGTTTTATACTTGTGAGAGTTTGTGTTTCTCTTCTTTTCCTGTATGTGTTATACAAAGTTTTAAAATTGTCTAATTTAATATGGTTGTGGACCCAGGAAGACAAGCTGGTTGCCTAGGCGTCAGCTAACAGAGCTCCTTATAATAAACTAATACACTAGTAAACGGACATCTAAAATGTGAATTTCCTGCTTGCCGTTCCATGCACTAATGTCTGACCTAGTACAGCGCGGCTTTCTACTGTATGACTGTAGTGTGTCCCAGCTAACAGCAACTGCTCATGTTGCATAGCTATGATTTTATTCCACTAACTCCTCGCCTTGCTAAATAAACAATACCAGCCCAGAGTAAGTGATTTCATCCAAGGTTTTATTTATCCAACCCTGCCCTTGCTGTCTTGGCCTTGTTTACATCCTTTCACTCTAGCTTTCCGCATCTGTTAGCTTTGTGCTCTATCAACAAAACACTTGGATGGGAGGGGAACAGCTGCAGTAAAGGGTCTCCATTAAAGTCAGTGCAGAGGACCTTGATGTTTTGGTAAACACTTTAATCCTGTGTAAGCTCTTGCACAAGTGCTGCACATCTTGCTGCATTTCTGAAGCAGACAAACAAAGCGCGTTCTAATGGGTTTGCTTAACCAGACTGCGCTTGTTTTTCCGCACTCGTTGTGATGGAGGGGATTTTGTGCTAAGCCTACAGCCTCCCTGACAAATAATTCTCCACTCTGCTCGACCTACAACCAACTTCTCTGCGATCTATCTTTTTAAGCAAAAGGAAGTCAGGACTTCCAATTAAAAAGTGTTTCTTCGCGCCAGTGCCTACTGACTAGACTTAGCACGAATGAGAAAAACTGACGCTATCTTATTTAACCAAAAAAACAACAGCATGAAACAAACTGCAATTTTCCACGCATTTTGCTTTTCATCATTTCTTGTCAAAAATATGAAGAGGCTATCTGCCGCATGCCTGTGCTGGCTGTTGAAGAGAAATTAAGTAAATGTTGTTATTTCTCAATGGCTGATTGACTCACTACCTCAGCAGCTTGGAGGCTACAGATGCAGAATTCTCAGAGCAGCACTTTCTCTTCACTTCCCTGCACTCCCTCTCTTCCTCCCCTGGCCTGATCCGTGTCCGTCCAGAGTTTGCTGAGCCTTCCGAAAGGAGATGAATCCCAGCGTTGCGTCAGGGATTTGACGACGCCACACCATAAAAGCGGAAAGCCGGCGCACCAGCACCAACCCTGGATGAAGTGAGTCAATGGGATTTCGACGCTGCAAGTTGTGGGCGAGTCAGTGGTTTGAGGCCCTGAAATCTCATTGTGGCTGCTCACATTGTGCCCAGACACCTGCTGTAGCAGATTCATCCACCTCTGCAGGTAGGAAGCTGATTACCAGCAAGCCAGCAAAACACAGATTTTCAGTGCGGACACACTTAAAGGGACATACCAGGGATTATATTGGTGCCCTGTGCAATGGCTGAGCTTTCTAAAAAGATGTAGAAGCTTAGCACTTTACCATGCTATACAATTATCTTATCGTGCTTGTGCACATCCCTGCCAGGAGAGGTCTAATTTCGCACTGATGGACAATTCATTTCCATCCTTAAAAAGTTAAACGCTGTTCTGTTTACAGCTTCAACAAGCGGAGAGGTCTGCCCCAGGAGGATGCATGCAACCACCTCCAGCTGGAGGAGGAGCATCCTGAAGCCACAGTGCATGGCAGAAAGCTCTTAATCTGTCATCATGTGGCCGGGCGCAGTCTGGCGTATTAAATTGGCATCTGCAGCAGGCGTGGCAACTCACTCTCTGTCAGCCGGTCGATTTGCTGTACAGCCGTTAGGCGGCACCTCTGCTCTCGGCGGATATGTGTCAGCTGAATAAACTTTAAACTGATCTGAGGCCTGTGTTGAAGTGACAGCCGGCCCGATGGGGCTTGACGGGAGCCATCGCTGACGCCACGAGGAAACTCAGTGATCCATCCCTATCATACTTCATTCTGTACCCCAACATGTGTCGGGGCTCTTTATATACAGCAATGAAGAAGTCACACAACATAACATCCATACTTCCTGTCTAACATTCATTTCAGCCACAGACTCTCCCCAATAACCACCAAGGCCAACGAGATGAGGAGAGATCTATAAATATGTTAGACCTGTTTGATCTGTGCTCCACTTTATCAAAGGCTGATAGGGTAATTGCGCATGTAGGACCATTTCTGGCCCTTTTATTAAACACACAATCTTTTTACAATCCATTTGACTGTCACACATGACTGCAACAGATGTTTGCAGAGATTTGTAGGAGGCTGTCCGCCCTAGAAAAATGACAGTGTTGTGTTATTTGTTGACAACAACAACTGACCCACCTATATGTCTATGCTTGATAGTAACATTCTTATAGTGCAGCAAAAAGCAATGGCAATGAGGGGTACACAAAGGATACACCCATTCACATAAGTCTGTGTCCCAACCGCCAAAGGTAGTTTTCTTTGACAATGATGGCAATCTTCCCTTATCGCTAAACCTGATGTTTTGGCCATTTGGAGGCAGTTCAACATTGACATATTATCATTTAAAAAAAAATGGATATGTTAAATGCTAGCAAACCATTTCTGGAAACTACAGTGATCAGAGTGAAGCTAAAGTTACTCGCCAAAAAAACAAAAACATGAGCGGGGAGGCTAAAACGCTCCATACAGCTAAAAGGAACTGCACAGTTGGATTGTCCCAGTGAGTTTGTCACTATGAGCAACTCTTTTTATGTTATACTCTATGATCCATTATTATTATCCCAAAATAAAAAGTGGGACCCCAAATAGACTTTGACAATTTCGATCTAAGGAGCCTGAATCGACTGCCGATCTCACAGTTCACAATTGTCGCAGTGCCTGGAAATGCCGTTATGAAACAAAGAATCATTTGATTCGGTCTTTATGAGGGTGTTAAATGTCAGATTTTACATATAATTGCTTGGTCACTACAACAACAACAACAATTAGAAGTAAGAGCACTTATGTGGACAAAATTCAGAAGTGCCCATACTCAGTACTGGTGACTACTGGACAATTTCATGCACTGGTTTAGAACAACTTTAACCAAGTGGCTATAATAACTTAACCTAACCTTAAACATAGAAGTGGTGGATTTTTATGGATCCTTTTAGATCAATCTATATAATGTCACTTGTTGTTTATGTACATATTACTGGCAGAGTGGAGCCACACCAATATACTCATGGCACATATTAAATTGCCAGCACAATAAGAGTATATAGATAAAAGCTGTCAACCAGGCTTTTGCTGCTAAAACGAGTCAAAATTTCTGCTCTGTATTTGTGCATTGATAGCATTAGTACAACATGGACTATTCACATAATCTTGTTATGAGTCTAAATTGAAAGTACAGGATATATTGCAACTTGTAGGCACATAAATCATACGTGTGGATTAAGGAGAATCTTTTGCATCAATTACTAAAATATAATAACATATTAATCACAAAGATTGCTCAGATTACACGGAAATGACAAGCTGCAACTCTGTTAATCACTGTGAAATTAAATCACAAATTGACTTGGTGTTTGCTTTTCTCTAAACCGAGCATTGCATATTTTCTCATCAGTGATTTCCGGGTGGTAGTTTTATGTAGCTGCTGAATTCCTGCATATCGTGATACTTGTAGCGATGTCAATGTGTTCAGGGTTATTATTCAGACATTGTCTCACTGCACACTCCTTATTTGCCCTCTTGTGGAACCTCCGTGGGATAAAGGGAACAGGTAAGGTTTAACAGTTTTATCAAACACACAGACAACACAATCACAAGAAGACCACGCACAGCAGACAAGACAAGCTGTTTGGCAGACACAGACGGAGCACTGACAGAGACAGCAGGCGCAAGCACAAACACAACACGCCTCCAAGGGAGGAGCAGCAGCGGGGGACCACCGCTGTAGCTCCAAACACACACACACACACACACACACAGACAGATGCACACACACAAACACACACACACTGACATGTAGTAGAAGCCAGCTGGGGGTTAGCCTGAGACTTATGGGTGGAGAAGAAGCAGTACACACAATGGATGCCAATCATATCCATGCATAAGCAGGGGAGTGCGGGGGAGAAATAAGTTAGACTATAGAGCAGCAGTACAGTCCAGTACAGTGTGCATGCCACAAATGCCTTCTACTTGGAGCAACAGATAGAATAGAAAAACAGATATACTTTGTGGCAATAAAAGTCTTTTTATGCCATCTGCATTCAAACAGACATGTATATGCAGAAAGGCTAAAAGAAAGAAGGTGGGTGAATTGGGATGGACGGGGGGGGGTTTAACGCTCAAGAGGGGAGACAGGGAGTCATTCTTTCACACACAACTTTCTTGAGACAGAATGGGGTGGCCTGCACAAGGCCAAAAAAAGGATGATGGCAAGAAAAGATTTTGTTGCCGTTCATTTCCCTAAGTTGTATCAAAAAGGGCGGGGGGGAAGGAGGGGGTGGGGGGGGGTGGGGGTGGGGGGTTCTTTAGTAGCCATATGGCAATAAAAAATAAACACAAACTTGATGAGGAAGACAACTTTGAATTTCCAACCACCAAAAATTCATGCGGCACAAGATGAGGCAAAAACGGGAGGAGTGGCTCTATCCTTGCTTGGAAGATGGACGACGGATGATGAGGAGGACGACAAAGAAAAAAAGAAAAACCAACCACAACAAAACAAGAAAGTAAAATCACCCCAGTCAAACCGCGTCGGCCCCCAAAGTAAAGCCAAAAAACAAAAAGCAACCCAACAGCTGGGTCCAAATCGATACAGAAGAGAGATGTTCATTTGTGCATTACAGGAGAAAAAAACAAACAAAATGCAACGAAAAAAAACAACAACGTCATGTCATGCAACTGTTCATACGACTTGAAGCGGGGCAAGGAATGAGGGTATGAATTTCTGTGTCAACATGGTGAAATGTACAGTATGTATGAGTGTGTATGACTACATATGTTGCCACTATATGAGGGGAGGGTACCATGTTCTCTTTAGTAAAAACTTCTTACACTGCGCTTTGTTGCACTTCCACTTTTATATACTTGGGTATGAGGTTTTAAAAGTCTACGGAATCGAAAAAAACAACAACATTACACACGAGCTGCAAAAATGTGTCCATTCAATTTCAATAATTTCGGACTTAAGAGAGCAACTCATGCTTATAGTAAAGAGCCTAAATAGGAAAAAATGACTCTCTTTTTCCATTAAAAGTCATTACTGTGAGGACCTAAATGTGGCCAGAATTTCAAGGAAACAAGAGGTATTACAACATAAGACTTTAAAGTAAATGAGTTCCTTTCTCAGATTGGAGGAAAACGGCAAAACGTATTAGCAGAATATCTACTAAAGTACACCGAAGGACCTCATTTACAAAAAATAAATAAATGGCCGACTATCTTGTTAGGTTCTCCGAGCAGAGATAACAAAGTAAAAGGGCAATGCATCGTTTCAATTTAGGCTTTTTATCAGCAGTGAAAAGTGGACATATGCTTGGTGCTAAAATGAGCTGTATTTAGACAGATTAATATGGCATCAATTAGTCTGCTGGGATGGCGTTCTGAAGGACAGCGAAGCAATCAAATAGCCTGAGCTGTTAATGATTTTCAGACTGCCTAAGGGAAGACGCTTTATTCATACTGAGCCAGTTTCGATAGAGCTCCCCCTCCCCTGGTATATAGGATATATGCCAGCTGCCCCTGAGCACAAGTGTGAGTGACAGTTGCTTGTTCAAAAGTCGTCCAAACCCAAGTTGCCTCAAAATAACCACTCCTTTAGAATCTGCGGTTTTATTTCCAGCTCTGATTTTATTTTCAAACTCTACTGAGTGAATGTGCTATCACTTTGATCTAATCACAAAGTGATAAGTGTGTATGTGTGTGTGTGTGTTTGTGTGTGAAGGGAGGGGGGAAGAGAGACGATGCGCACAGAAATTCGAGGATATCTGTTCTCTATTAGAATGTTTCAGGTAAGGCAAGCCTCCGACGAAGGAAACAGAGGTACAAACGAGAAGAAGGAAGGAGATAGGAGGAAGAGGCTCTGTTGCAGTTAGTCTGCTACATATCACAGTATCTATGCTGAAAGCATCATTGTTCTCGAAAGAATCTCAAAATGTATCCTCTGTCAAGAGAGACGCACACACACGCACAGCAAGAGGAAATCAACCAGTACAGGACAGATACATTTTGAAGCATCAGTGCGGGCGACATGGGGCTTGATACTAATTTCGTACTTTGTTGAGTAAAGTTTTGCTCTCGACAGAATGCTGAGAGAACAAAATTAGTATCAACGCTTCGCCATGTCTGCAACCAGTGGCCCCATAGCTAAGTGTAACTTGTTTCAGAGATGAAAGGTATGAGGTTTAACTACAATAGCTAGACTATAAGATGTATGCATTTACTTTTTAAGTTAACATCCTACAGAGAGCATGCTAAGGATACAGGAACATGATTCTTACTACTTTCATCCATCTCCAAAGAGATTAATAAACTTTAGATTTATGCTGAGAACCCCTCACACTAGTGTGTATTTCTCGCAGAGGCAACTTTTCAGAGTTTTTTTTTTAAGTTACACTTTAAGCTTCCATGGGACATGATGCTAAGAGGAGAGGCTCCTCGGTAGCAAATCAAAGAAAGATAAGGAGAAAGAGACAGGTTCAGAGCAAGCACAACTTGACACACCCATCCCACCTGCATGTCCGGAGTCGCACTCTTCCAGGTCCTCGTCGTCGCTGGAGCACTCCGCCGAAGAAACAATGTCATCGGTCGTCTGGGGAGAAAACACACACACACACACACACACACACACACACACACACACACACACAAACACACACACACACACACAGAAAGATGTGGTGAGGCCCCGGGGCATTACAGTGAGTCCTCAACTTGCACCCATTACATTCAAGGATATCTGTGCACACACAGACCTCTCTCCGCCTGTCCTTTGGCTTCCATATATCACTTGGAGTCAATCATATTTCACAGTGTTTATCATTCTTCACTTTATGTGCTTTCCACCTCCGCAGATAATTGTTTTCCTTCACCCTGCGCACTCTGCCTCCGATTATTTATCGCCTCTCTCCTCCTCTGTCGTCCACAATCAATAGCCCCACCAAGCCCTCGCAGATCAACACTGTCCGGGCTTCTGATTTGTGCTAAAGGGTGCAGGAGGAGGGAGGGATGGGGCGGCAGACTTGCTAGCTACACCCGAAGCAGCAATGGATTATCTGCACCTTCCAGTTCCCACAATTCTGATTTATCCTACCCTCCTCTCACTTCTTCCCTTTCTTTCGGGTTGACCCATGGAGGACAGAAGGGGGGGAGGTTGTATTTCAGTGGCAGTGCGCTGGGCGGCCGGCGTTTATTAGAATGAATCAGCGGGGCGATAAAATAAGCCCTGTCACCGAGCAGGGTTATGAAATCAGAGTGCTGATTGAGTTTTCCAGTCCTGGCCGAGGGTGTGGGGCTCTAAATATCATTGAGTTTGACAGACTAATGAAACGCGCCCCCATGCTTGTGCTGCTGCTTTCAGCAGGGCCCGGAGAAAGCTGCCCGCCTCTACCATATGCACACACACACATGCTGGTGTTCAACATGTATATGTCGACCAAACCTCACAGTGAGAAAGTGGATTATTTTTCAGAGCATTTTCCTGCTGCCTGATGTGATTATGCGTGATGGACTGTGCTATTTTCTGTATCAGTACATTTGGTAATGTGCTAATGCGTGTTTGTGCTGGTATGCATAATGCACCACATTATGTACTGTACTCCAGCATGAGGAGGCAAAAAAAAAAAACGAAGCAAGAGGGGAGGCTCTAAACCAAATTGCTGTAAAATATGGCCCCTTGGTAAACATGACTATTTATTGAAGCCACATTACAGGCGGAAAAGTCTTGGTTATTGCTGAAAGAGGGTTATTGCTTGTTATTATGATAGCGTCAGATGTGGGAGGCAGGGACACAGGGAAAGAGAGAGATGAAAAACCAGAGCCACTTCAAAGCCTGTTCCACCAATTTCGGGCCGAGACCATCGTACCATCACCCAGCATCAATTGAAAACACTGCCTTTCACTTGTCCATTCATGCAGCATTTCTCTGCAGCTGAAGCCAAACTGCATCTCAGCGCAGAGCAAATATGTTCACTGCCTTGGATGCAGCAGCTTAGCAGTAGCTTACACATGTTTTAAATACATACTTTTCCTAAAAAGATCTTTTATTATCATTTCAGCAAGCTTGTTAATCTTTCCATTACATAAATATTTTGGAACAATAGATATTCAACTACCAAAGCACATGTATCCACAGCCTATGCATATTGCTCTTAAGCCCCTGTCTTCAGGCTTTCAAGCATGCTAGTCATCACGTAACTTTTATGCCTGATTCATTTTTTGGTGACTGGCGCAATGGCAATCTGACTAGGTCTGGAATTCTTAAATGACCACTCCAACATGGGTCAAATCTCAATTGAATCAAATTCAACGCATAACACAAAACAAATTGGGTTTCTGTGATCTAAGTAGGGGATTAAAGGTACTTTAATTAAAGTAGATACTTAAGTACATGTGAATGCACAGATTTATGTAAAGGCTGCGGCAACACATGCAGTAAGTGCGCAGAGAGTTATTAAGACGTCTTGTTCCGTCTTCTTACACTGTTATGAATTTGTAATTCATAACAGAAATAAAAAGGGAAAGAAGGGAGAAAAAAATCACTGAATAAACCATAAAACATTCTAATGAGATATTTAAGTTGTAGATATTTTTCTCATGTCAGATCAGTCTGTGAAAAAGTGCTTATATTTATTTGATATACTGTATTTCCCCTGCGGTACGGTGCAGTGCAAGGGAGGAAGAAAAAAAAAAACATGGAAAACTGCTCTAATCATCAGAGCTTCAGTCTCCCCAAATGCTTGCTGTATCCATGCAGCAGTTCACAACAAGTGTAAAGCAAGGAATGAATTTCATTTAATGTTACATGGGCATTGTATGCCTGTAGGTAAAAAACTATGAGCAAATCTGAAGCTTAGAGGAAACACATTACAAATTCCATTGTAACATACCTACAAGGACACTTGCTATGACCATGTTTACGGTGTGCGGCAGGCTAATCAACGTAATAATGGTCAAATTGCACGGCTTTTAACCCCGAGCCTGATGGAAATGTTATAATCTTTTGCGCTCTCTTGACTTGTTGGCATACAGACGCTAAAGCACTGCAGAACACTGCAGCGCAAAATAAGCCTATTCAAATTAAAGAGCAGGGCCAAATGCCTCAGCTCTCGTATTATAAGTGTTGCATTTAAATGGTTGAAAGACACACTCCATTCAATTTGTTCACTTTTGCATTTTACTGAATGTAATCTGTGAATTGGAATAAGAGACCCTCTAATCTAAGCGACTCTGATTCCACTCCGAGAAATTGAAGAGCCCTTTTTAAGTGTCATGTCTGACATTTTCAGATCCACTAGATCTGCACCTGTACACTTCCATGAACCATGATGTACAGTATGTCTGTCACAATAGCTCAGACCCAAGTGCTTCTGATGAAGTGTTTATGGTTTCGTTCTTCCACATTTCAGCTAATGCAGAACCGATGAGGTGACACACAGCACACAGTCGTTGACGTATAGCATGAGGATAGACGCTGTTAATGCAAATGGGGCTCATGGAGCAGAGAAGGCAAAGGCTGCAAGTGTGTGCAGCGACGGGAGCCTACAGAGGGGTATAGCAAAATGACGCGGTTGGCCAGCGGGACAACAAAAACTGATTTCACAGCTGGGGAAATCCAATTCTCTGTCTAAATCTCCATAACATAGAGTGGGATATATTTTGGCAGCAAAGGGATTTCTTTTTTGGTGTAATTATTTCCAACAAACGTCCTCACCGTCATTTTTTAAGAAAGTCTGGGTGGCGGGATATACAGCCTGATATTGTTGTGTGTGTGGGAAGATTTAACATGCATGCACATGCCTTCTACTTCCTGTTTGTGAAGAAAGCGTATAATATGAGTTGATTTTAGCACATAAAAACTCACAGGCTATATGCATCATGCTTGATTATCCTGATTACCCTGCTTTCAAGTGATGCTCAAATTCTTAACTACACAAACAAACACCACAGCCAAATCAATAGCCAGACTTCATTAAAACAGCATTTACCTCTGACCACTTCACCACATCAACTCAAAGGATGACACCGGCGGTCGATAAAGAAAGACAGCCTCCTTGGGAGACGAGTCTCAAAATACGCAGCTTTTAGATTCACAACTGACGGCACTGACACAAACAAAATGGAGAATGCCGGGGCTGTCTCGGTCACAGAGTCTGTGGTATTTAATCAGGAATGGTGGACTGAGTACTGTGAATCAGCCAGCAGCAAAGCAGAGACCATTAACAGGCAAAGCTGCAATTACCTCAGCAACTGGAAGGAGTGCATGCTACATCACCAGTCAGGCCTGACCTCACAGATTGATTAACAATAAACTTGAACATTGGAAAACCAACACTTCTTTTATTTAAAACTTTTTTTTTAACCACAGGAAAACACAACCAACAACAGCACAGTGCCTGCCCCAATTTGACATTATAGTATAAGTAGTAGAGTTGTGTGGTATACAAGCTGAGCTACTATATGTAAGGGATTTGAATTAAAATGTGTGGATGTTTTGTTTTATGTTTAAAGAACATATAGACATATCTCTTTCTGTATGGGCACACTCGCATGCCCATACAGTACAGCACGTATAGGTAGTAAATTTTGGTTTTCACTGTACTTCCTTGTGTCAAAACTGGCCCTGAACAGATCTCTTTCAAATGTCATTCCAATATAAGATTTGGAGACAAAATCCATAGTCCTTGTTTTTTGTTGTTGCAAAGAATGCATTCCTTAGTTCAGCTGAATCTCATATGAGGCTGTCTTAGTTGCAGATTGTCTACACAAGAGTCTCACGCAGGTCTGGGCGGAACAGATGCACTTTTATTTTAATCAATCCAGCTGTCGACACTGCTCACATTTCACTCGTGCATATACACATTTTATGCTGCATGTCTCTTTTCTCTTTTTGTTTTACGCAGACAGTATAACTACAGTTGTTGTGTGTTAGGCTCTGTTGATGCCATAAACGCAGTTTATCAAAACTCAACACTGCGCCTGAACGCAGCCTTGTGCAGACACCGTCAACGGACTGACGCTCGGTCAGCTTATAAACCCGAAAAGGAAATTGGTTACAAAAAAGCAGTTTACCTTTGGAAGCTATACCCACACAATTTGACTAACTCAGGCGGCTCAAGGCTTTTGTAGACTTAGGCTGAAATCCGACAGAATGTGGGTGTTGTTCCCCATCACTTCATTAAAATCACATTAGCAAGCAATGGCTGCAGGGTCAGTTTGGACAGGATGAACAATAAAGGGAACTAATAAGGAGAACAAAAAATATTTGTATCCTTCAATTTCAACATATTCTTAACATCGACTACCAGTGACAAAAAACAACTCCAGCCTTGCTTCCTTCTAGCCATATTAGTAGCAGCAGCAGTTGGACTGCGGGCTGCCACGCTCTGCTACGTCAAGCAAATAAATGCAACCGGTGTTTGACAGATTTCTTCCACAGCCAAATAAAATTCACTATCTAATACAGCCGAGCCACACTGTTTACACTTCAAAGTTTTTTTTCTGGCACAGCACAGTCCACCTGGTGATACAAAAACAAAGCAGAAGACAAGGCATGATGTACTGTATTTGGTTTGTTACTTGTTCAACAAAGACACTTTCTATCTAACTAGTACTGTGCCTTTTGAAAATGTGCCGAGTGCTTAGCCTGTGGTATTGCTGCTTGAAGATTTCTCCAGAACCACTGCACCCCCCAAAAGAACTTACAGACAGACCCCAAAGCAACTGCATACTGACTTACTGTGTACTTCTACTTCGGAGGAAAACATTGTACTCGTACACTTACCTGACAGAGAAATGTTAGTGGTTATGTTTGAGATTCAGATTTTACTCATAAAATATAAAAATGTACAGGTCACAGCAACTTAAAATGGTCTGGTTTTTGTTTGATATTTAATGTCGCTTAAACAAAGTTTGTTACAGCAAAATGCTCGGAGTGAATTTAAGACGGGCTTTTATTTAAAGAGTAGACACTGAAGAAGTGAAGCCAGTGTTATGCAAGTGTTTTTTTTATACCTCAATCTTTATTGTGCCATCCTTTAGTATTATTTATATTTATTAATATCCAACACTGACCAAACAGCTCCAATTTCCAAACGCCAAGTTCATTTGGTACCCAAGAATACTGCCGCCAAGTGCAACGTAGACACACACACACACACACACACACACACACACACACACACACACACACACACACACACACACACACACACACACACACACACACACACACACACACACACACACACACACACACACACACACACACGAAAGAATGTATTCACACCCTCTTTTACACCTATGCCTAATAATAAACGTGACTGATATCAATTTATGTGCACCATTGTGCTGTTCTCCGAATTTAGAAAAAACAACATGTTGTGAGCTATAATTGGTCTCCAGGTAGTTCTTAAAATATACCATTGGTTAACCGTGTGCTCACAGCCATTGTCTAAAGTTCATACTAATCAAACACAGACTGTTACAACTTTGAATCAAAGTCTATAAATACATGACCGGTAAGAGGAGCAGCTGCTGCTGCGTCTGCAGTAGAATAGTCTTCTGAGCATGATGGTGATCGGATCGGTCACATCAAAGCAGTGGCTTGTGCTCTGCAGGAGGAGAATAAAGACGCAATGCACTCGACCATTGTCTCTATATTCTCCTAGGTCAATAAAAGCAGTGTAAAGGCTAAAACGCAGCCAAGGCCCTCTGACTTACAAACATGACATGAAATGTGAGTGTGAACAGTGCTGTTGGGGGATCTAAGCACACATGTAAATAAAGTACAGTGAGTCATATCATCAGGGAGGGCGCAGGAGGTTGCTCCTAACACAACACCGTCTTATCAGAGCAAATGACACACGTCACATGTTAGGGAAGGAAACACTGAGACGCAAAACCTTTCGAGACTAAGGGAAGAGGCAAGAGACACAACATTATAGAGACGCATTACAACTCCTGTGCCGATTTGCTAAAGCTGAGTTTAGTTTTTTTGTAAGTATGGGAATAAACCCAAAACACCAATTTTCCTTTAGGCAGTCAGTTGCCATGGAAATCCAATGTGGCTGCATGTTCAGAGATCAAAGTGATGACGCAGAGGCAAGGGGAAACCATATACACACAATTCAAAGCAACTTCTTCTTCCCTGAGGTGCTTCTTGGTCACCTTAGACACATATATTTTCACACTTGTTAGATGGTGATACATACAGCAGAGTGTTTTTTTAGGTTGAGAAATGGCCCGACCGCGACAGAAATCAAAGGTGAGGCGGACTCGCGCTCCCATCTCCTCTTTCTCCCTGTCTCCCCTTCTCCCATTCCTCCACTCCACTGGCCCCTCGCATCAAAATAAGATAGTCATCGCCATGGCGGAAGCTTCGCCTTTCTATTGACGGCTGTCTGATGCGCGCATTATCATGTCCGATCTGGGCTTTGACAGGCAGACAAAGGAGAGGCTTGTATTACAAGGAGAATCAATAGCAGTAGGCCATATCCCTATCAATAGGCTGCCACAACTCTTTTTGCTCATGCTCCCCGCTCTGTGACAGATAAGATGCTTTATCAGAGAAAAAATAGGGGGCGGATGGATGGGTGGAGGATGGATGTGGCAGCACGGAAGCATGTTAATAATGACATGTTGATTTTGAATAAAACAGTTGATGACAATGTTTGATCTTCATTAGTAACAATATTGATGCAAGCAAACAAGTGCATAAAGGCTGGAGGTCCGACGGTTAACCCTCTCCGTTAATTTAATAGATAAATTACAACAAAATGAGCACCAGAATAAACTTGTAGAGCCAAAGCTACATGCCAAATTATTTTCCTAGATCAAATATTGATATTTCGAATGAGCACCCTCGGTGGGATTTTCTTAGAGGTGTCCTGTAGTCAGCACATTTTTTCCAGGTCTTTCTAGCTTTATCGGGAAATGAAAAGGTGGGTGAGGAGAGCAGGAGGAAAAACAGCTGAAAAAAAAAATGCATTTAATTTGTTCACCATCACCGCGTTGTGTTGGTTTCAGCAGGATGGGTGCCGAGAATTTCTTTTTTTCCTCAAGGACCTGCTTTTGTACACAGAGCGGCAAGGGTTGCTGGCTCACAGCAAACTCTAATTGCCCTGAGGCCATAGGCAGCCACTTTCAAACAGGGTCATTCATCTTCCCATGGTAAAGGAAATGGTCTTTGGCCCTGATCCTTAATCACTCCCCTGCCGCAGTGTACAAGGTCATCAGGGAAGCCCTGTGACAAACACACTCACACATTAAAATATACACATGCACACACACCCACACCGTACCAACACACACACACACACACACACACAGACAGACAGACACACACACACACACACACACACACACACTGAGGGGGTGACACATTCTCATTTTCCTCTCGTCAACATACTCCGGTCAGGACCCCTTTGCGTCACAACGTGTGGGGTAAAAACCTTTAGTTAGGGATAGGAAAAGATCGTAGGTGGTCAAAAGATGTGTGTTATTACACACAGGAAAAGAAGGGCACACAAACCCTGGTCTCCTGGGTGAAAGTCCTGTGTTGTTTGTGTGTCTTGTTCAAATCTTCAAGTCAACAGACTGGTGCTTGGTCAGGACCCCTTGGCATCCCTTTTTAACACTGGGTCAGGATCTCTTTGGCGTCCCGTTCTAACACTCTGTGTCAGGATCTCTTTGGGGTCCCTTTAGAACACTCTGTGTCATGCTCTCTTTGAGATGCAGTCAGAGGCCCATTTACTATAAAGGTTTAAATTACTGTGACAGATCCAGGTACATTCCTAGCTACAGGCTTGGTTCAACTGAAAAAAACATACATGACAGCCTGTCGCTGGTGAAGGAGACAAAGGTTGAATGACCATTAAAGAAAAAGCTAAATATGTGGTTGTAAAGGATTCTTCTAATTGGTTTAGAAAAACATTATTTTAGCTGTTTGTCAATGAGCCTGGCCTTCTTGTTCTGTAACAAGTATAACATCCTTATGTATCTCTATGTTCTTTGGGAGATGCTGCGGAAAACTGATAAGATGTTGTTATTTTTCCCTGGTAATTTCCCTGTTTTTGATCAAATAAAATATTTACAGTATATCAACTTGACTTTTTCTGTGTTTCTCTGTGCTTTGTGTTTTGATTATTGAGTATCTATGGAAAATTCTGTAAATATCCAAAAGAATGGGGTTAAAAGATGCATGTTCAAGTGAGACACGGGAAAATAATGGGACACGAACACTGGCCTCTTGGGTGAAAGTCCTGTGTTGTTTGACCCTTCCACCTGTGTCCTTACACAGATATTCGGTCTTTAATTCTACTCCCTACCATTGTTGCTCTTCATACTACGTCATCTTACAGAGCCAGGGTTGGGCAGCTGCTCTGCTCTGTGCATCCCATACAGGGGTTAAAGGGTGCATCGTGGGTGGTATCTGACGCTGAGGGCCAATGACCAAGCGTTAGTATGTTGACAAATTTGAAGAGAGGACGGCTTGCGGGGTGCGTCCGTGGGGTGGTCACATGGTGAGAGACACGTGTGAGGTGAGCAGAGAAAAGATAGAAGAACATTGCTGTGCATGCCATCCTCAGGTGAAATTGGAGCAGCAATTACAGCTCTGAGTTATGGTTTGTGTGGTTCTCCCTTCAGAGAGGAAATGCGGAATTCAAGTGGTGAGCTGCGCTGAAAGCCATGACCAAAGAAGAGGCAGAGTGAAGATGAGAGCATAGGGGAAGAGGAGGAGGATGATGTGAGGACAGAAATGGAAAGAGCTCCATTTCACTAAGGATCACAAGACATTGGCAGAGACCTCCAAGAAAATAAAGGCAACAGTATTCCTGCTTGGAGAACAGCAGAGGGGTGATTCATAAAGCCAGAGACACCAGGATTACTTCAGTAAATTAGGCTTATTCTCACACAATCCAGTTTCATCAAGCAGGATCAACAATACATTTTTAGGGTCTTATTTAAATCTTAATCACTTTCATGTTGCATTTTTCACAATCATTTTCATGTAGGGCTGCAACAACTGTTTATTTTCATTTCCAATTAATCATCAGATTATTTTCTCAATTATTTGCTGATTGTTTTTTAAATAATATTTCAGAAAATAGTGAAAAATTAATATGACCATAATTTGCTTGTTTTGTTGGACCAATGATCACAACCCACAGATATTTAGTTCAACTTAACAAATAACAAATCTGCCCCCCACCACCCAACTTGTGTGTTAATGGTAACACATTAGTCACTGCAAACTATTTTTATAGGTACAAGTGCAATTTGCATATCATGTGTGCATCTATTTAACTATTTATTTTACTTATTTTATGTATTTTAGTCTATTTAGATGTAGGTATCTCAGGTTTGTTCCAAACAATGTCTTGTTGCATCTGTGTACAATGATAACTGAAGTATCTTATCTCTGCAACAATCTCATTTAACAGAGGAGCAACACATCTGTAATTCCTGCGTCAGAGTCTGTGCTCACGGTGTGTGCCAACTGTTCTTTGTTGTAGTATTGTAGTGATTTTATTGGTTTCTCTTAACTATTTTATCGTCATGTACATTTTCGTTTCTCTTTAATATATGCTGCTCTGTGGCTGTGAACACCACTGATCTCGGTCTTCCTTGTGAATTGATGTGATCTATGCCTAATGTCATCTTGAGATCTGTGTTATTAAGTCATGAATATACTTATTTTAATTTAGGTTATTTAGGCTCACCTAATCCAAGCGTTTCACAATGAATTGCGCTTCTCTTTGCCTTCAACGCAAAACCCCAATGAGTTCACTAACTTAATATAGAAAACAATGTTGCTCTAATGGTATCTCCTGTTGTAATTATGCATTATCCACATTGTGAATGCTGTTGATTGGCTAAATCTGGGAGGTCTAGTGTTTGGACTGTTGTTTGGGACTGAAGGGTTTTATAAATTAACCTGAGTTGACCTCACTAATTGCAACACTACAATCTTTAAGTATGACGATGTGATCAAATTGGTGATTGGCTTTAATGCAGAATGTGTGAAATATGAAACAAGCAGTTGAAATTAGACAAACACTTCCTCCTTGTGGACTGCATATTGAGCTCCCTTTTCAATCCATTCCAATATTGCTGTATTTCTCACAGTCAAATGCTATTATGACTTCAAGACTGCAATACCAAATCAATGTAGGCGTTATGTAATGGCTGATACTGGCAGCTTTACAGCTCCAAAATTAGTCGGTGGTCCCATTTGGGTTCAGTTCCTAATGAGCAGAAACCAAATTAAGCATTCAATATAGACTCTTTTTAGTAGATGAAAGTTCAGACGTAATCACTAACCAACAGAGAAATTATTTAAAAGATTGTAGGTCTGAGCCCTCCCACAGTACCTCAACATGCTCACACACATGTAAAGAGGACCAACCATGCATGCATGCACGCACGCAGATCCATATAATTATCCTTTACTCATTGCTGTTAAGAGCAACAGGTTTCATTGTAGTTTGCAGGAACTCTCTGCGGGAAGAGGAGAAACATTATTGGGCCTTGCTAACAGCTCAGCTGAGCAATGAAACGGAACACATTATTGCTGTGGAACATCAAAGGCTGCGTCTGTACAATACATATTTAATTAAAACCTATTGACTGTGGTAGAGACATGGTGCATTCACAGAGACAGTAATGCACATATAGATCTGTGAATATCCTCGCAAAGACGTGGCCTCGCTCCCCTTCTCTCTCACATTCAAACATAAATTCTCTCACATCACAGGCTGGCAGCAAATATATATTCACAGTACAGAGATTCATTACTGCCACTGGGGAGTAAGTCCCCAAGTATGTAAGTGCTGCTGTAGCTCAAACACACCTGAAGTAATGATTTATTAACACATTCAGTACACAGCAAGCAACACGGGAAGACTCATTTGATAGGGTGGCACATTAATACTTCAAAATTGTGGTACTTTTTGTCTTGTAGAGAATTAGGTAAAATATATAACATAAGCAGTGACATGTTTAGCCTTATCTTGGCACGAAGCGGCAAAGATAAGCAGCTAATTTGTCTTATTTATTTACATGTTGTATCTTGTTAGCTATCAGGCTAATGAATAACACATCCAAGAGCCTGCTGGGATTTATTCAGAGTTACAAAAAAGATGCAGCCAGCCACTTAACAAGGACAGGATTTCTGAGTTGCTGTAAGCAGAAGTTTTATATTTATCTTCTCATGCATCCTTAATATGAACATTTCCCATTATGTTGGGAGATCCATTTAAAGCAGGACAAGTTAAAAAAAACAGTAGTAAAAAAGAAAAAGAAACTGTTTGCATAATCTTGTGTGCCAAAACAGAGTGATGAAGTAGCAAAGTGCATTCAGTAGAGTGCATTCAGTAGAGTGCAGATCTTCAGGAACTCCCAAACAGAGAAGAATTTCAAGACGATTGAGACTGGTTTAAATAAATGCCAATAAACCACAGCACATTTGGTGGACTAGCTATGACAAGCCAATGAGCAGTCAATAAACGTTTTAAGTTTTTTAACAATTGCAAAACACCACAGCCACAAGAGGTCTTTAAGCAGACAGACTTAAATGTGCACAGAATGTATCAGGCAGATGGGTACAGATACATGCTCGCACCAACCACCAAATGCACGATCCCCTCCAGGCTTATACGTGGCGGAGTTAATAACTTATAGTAGTTTTTTGTAGTAGTTTTTGTAGAAAAGCAGTGACTTTCTGTAAGTAACTTTGAAAATGGTGGGAATAGAAGTTTAACTTTTGTAATAGTTTTGTTCCCAGAACCGTTGTGCTGGAAAAAAGTTAATTAAATACCACCAGGAATGTGGGATCTCACAGCAACCTAGCAACTTTTTTTTTTTAAATGGCTTGGCACAGGATTTAATACCGACTGTTCCCCTTTGATAATCCATGCAAGTTTACTGGCATGTGCTAAGGGATAGATGACATCAGCACTCGAAGAAGAATCTGGATTGTAACGACATGCAACGCCTTGAATAACATTTGGGATGTTTTTTTGAATCCACATTCGTTTGGTTTAACTCAAACTGCAGCTACGCTGTATAATTAGAAGGCATTTAAATTCTCTTGACTAATAAACTGATTGGTGCATTTAATGATTTACATAGTTGGAACTGGCATTCATTACAACCATCAGCGTTTTCATGCTGGTAAACTCACTTAGTTGCTTTAGTTCTAAGGTTGAGTTCTTAGTAGGTGTGTATGGCGTTATAACCAGCCAGCTATCTCTGGAGGCAACACAGCATGAAGTGAGCCTTTATACCACCAAGAGCTGATGTCATGATGTCCTGCCGGTCAGCTCAGAAACAAACTGCTGCACAATGTCTACGTGTGTAACGGATGTGTGCTGTTTGCTTGCCCCTTGGTGTGTGAGTGCCCCGCCGTGACAGTGGAGGCTGACAAGACAGCAGGTTTACACACATACACACATACACTCAAGAGCATTCCCGGAGGATCTGTATAAGCTGTATTGTGAGGCATGGGGGACATCCATTATAAAACCCCCTGTGGTTCAATAAACCCTGGAGCTAGCTGCTGGTTCTCACACACTGAGAGACAGACTGCCCTGAACACCCCCCCACACACACACACACACACACACAACCTACAGACATGAAATTGCATCAGCAAACACATTCACACAGAGAAGTGTCATGGAAATATCTTTGTACACATTCTCTTGCAGGAAAAATTCATTAATAAAGTCACAACCTGGTGTTGCATGACAGTGCTGGAAAAGGTTCGTCATGTTAATTGCATGGTTGGGGCTATTCTGCATCACACATTAAGAATCGTCTGCCATCGTGCTTCTGTTATCTAATAATGTGAGTGGATGTGGTGCAACAGCTGAAAGACTGTGTGTGTGTGTGTGTGTGTGTGTGTCTGACAAAGATCAAGAGAACACTGTACAAACTGTGTGGGCGCATGCATGCCCCCCACCCACCTACACACCCACCCACCCACCCACCCTCCCACACACACACACACACACACTCCCTCATCAGTCTCCTAATTGGACCTACGGAGAAACTAGCTCAGCTCTGGAATAGCCTTCTCCTAGTTAGACCTTTACACAATTATTGGCAGGTCTGGGCGACATTGAGGGAGGGTGATCACAGACACAAACTAACTAAAAGAAACAGGGGGCAGCAGGTGGTGCCACCAGGAAGAGTGGGGCAGATCAGCCCACACACACACACACACACACACACACACACACACACACACACACACACACACACAAAACAGGTGAACACACTCATCAAGCAGACTACCATGTAGAGACACACAGCATGCTGCACAGCACTTTCCTCACTACCTCTTGAAGAGAGAATGAATCGGTGATTATTATACAGTATATCACCAGGCATTAAGCAACATGCCTGATTTATTTTAGATAGAGTAAAAGAAGCGAGTCGAGGAAAAGCTGTGAGAAAAAAAAGAAGCAGAGTATCATGATAGCTTGAGCAAAATCTTATCTTGCAAGAGTGCGAGTGGATTCTGAGTCATGACCTTTTTTGGTGCATTTCCCCCTGCCTCTCTAAAGTTTCCTTTCCACCATACATATTATCTATCAAAATGATCTGAAAAATTAATCTGAAATAATACAGAAATACCACCGTGCCAAAGAAGAATCAATATTATTGTTGTTATGGAATGAGTATCCAAACGCTTCTCAGCAGAAAAAAACCCAATTAAACTGCACACAATTTACCTCTCTTTTTCCTGTCTCCTGAACACCAAACTAGTTGAAAATGATGGACGCAAGCAATTTCTTTGAACACGGCAACCATGCAAATCATTTTCAGTGTCTCTCCCCCACGGTACGTTAGGTTGCAGTCTCCTGTACTAATTGTTCCCAAACATTTCAGGCCAACAGCACGAGTTAATCGAGAACAAGAGACGTCGATCTCCCATGATAGACAGATTTGCAAAAATGAGTATTCCTAAACTGACTCTCTACGTCAAACCAGCAAGCATTAAATCCGTTCTTGGGTTCAACCAGAACTCTGCAGAGCTGAAGAGCTTAGGTAGCCAGCCGCTCAACATGCAACACCTGTTTTAGTCCATAAATGAAGTTCCGGGTCGTTTTAAATGCAGAAGCTTCCATACATTCTAGATTAGCAGTATGTGTAAATGAAAGACACATACACAGACATTTTCATCACCTATCACCTGGATTGATAATCAACAGGAATGAAGAGGAAAAACAGGGTTCATGAATTGACTGCAGTGAGGATCATCTAATGCAACACCAGCACTCTCGCTCACAGGTAGCAGTACAGGGGAGTTTATGGGTTATTTACACTGTATTGAATTTGTAAAAATATACGAAGACAGCGTTGAAGTTTTCTACTGCCTTTTTCTTGTAAAAGAAAACTGAATGGGCCTCCAAAATGCTTCAATGAGCCGATCAATGCAGCAGCACTAGAGATAGCTTCTGTTTTTTTTTTTGCTCACTCTTCTTCCTTGCCAGTTCTGCCTGAGATTTGTGGTGTTATGCTAATAGCAGCTAATGTAGCTTCGAGCCAATAGACAGCAGAGACGAGGAGGGGGCTACGGAAGTCTGCTAAGATGGCTTCTTTCTAACTCCAGATTTCTTTTCTTCATTTTTTAAACTTGTAGTCTTATTGCCTCAAGTGAATCACTTAGGGCAATTTATCAGAATTTGCACATCTCCCTGTGGAGCCACAAAAGGCTTTATATAACCCCCCCCCATATGTAGTCGTGCTCCCTAAGACTTGTAAACTGGTAGTGCTCTCCTTTAATGGGAGATCATCTCCTATCCTCCTTTCCGGTTTTTCATCCTGCAAGCTACTAGTAGAATTTTAATTACGTGTTGTGTAACTGTCAGGCCATTTAAGTTTCAAGACCAACCACTTATGATCACTGGAGCTCAGGCAGGGCTCATGTCAAACTGTTTATTCTTTTGGAAGGAAGAAGTTGCTTGATGAAAGCGGTAGGAGACTAAAACGCAGCTTAAAGGTTTATTAAAGCACAATATTTATTCCCTTACTAGACTTTATTTACTTGTCTTGCCAAGTCAATAAAGAATTAATTACTATATTTATGATGATGGAGTGGAGAAAAGTAGAGTGAGATTTGTTCACAGTGATAAATAGCAGAGATTTAATGTGCATCTCTTACATACAACTAGTAACATTACCTTTCCATTGTTTTAGCATTTCTGCATGCATGCATTACCACGGCTATACCCCTATAACATGTTTAGCATTAGTTACCCTCCTCCGTGGCACATGATCAAAGAGACGTTCCGACTGTTAAGCGGATGAAAGACAGAATGATGACTCGGGTTGAATCTTCAGAAGATGGAGGCTTTATGAGCAATATTGTGGGGGGGCGCGGGCGTTATCTTCAGCTTGTTGACATATCTAATGCCAGGTCCCAGACCATTTCAAATTTATAATATTCCCGGCCAAAGAAACAGATGTGAAGTGGCAAAAACTAGTGCTTGTTCTATCTTATGAAGTTAATATATTAAAATTGTCTATATTGCTAAAGAATTTTTGTTAGCTGAATTCTCTCAATCGTAAATGTATAAATACTAAATAATTGAACCGATTATGGCTGAGCTGCATGCAGTTAACGTAAGAAGAGCATACAAACTGGGGTTTCTCTGCATACAAACCTTTCTGAATGTATCTGTGTTATAATAATCAACTTATTTTTTGGAATACATTTTTTAAGCTTTCAAGTCCCATGTTGTCCCCTTGTTACCATAAGCGCACTTCCTTTAAATTTAAAAGTAGGAAGCCTTTCAAACACCTAGGCAAGGCCTATTTTTTCACTGGTTCAAAACATCCAACAATAAGCAAGTAAAAAGCCATTACATGTTTAGTGGGTGAGGCTATTTACTTTCTTTTTAAATACAAAATGAAATTAATGACTGATAATTAATACATTTTTCAACTTGATTCTGTAAGTTGAACTGAAGAGACTCTTAAAAACATAATCTTTTTCTTGTCTACACTAGTCTTTGGTCCCTGAGTGGACCACCTGATGGCCGAGTAACACAGTGACAGAGAGAGTAAAAAAAAATGAAACGTGTCTGTCGGTACGTCCCAGCAGAGCTATCATTAATTAAGCGTGAGATTAGTTCTCTCCACTTCCCACTCCTGTCTCTCATTCTGTTGATCCTGAGATGCCGAGGGATTCGCCACTTCTCACCTCTGTTAAAGAAACAGCTAGTGTTGGTGAAGTGGACCGAAAATAGATGTGCCAGAAGACACCAAAACACACACATTTAATTCTATACGTACATACTTGCGCGCACACATACCCTATTCCTAAAACAGCTGCACACACGCTCGAGTTCAGCTCTGTGTCAGATTCCTATAGGTCTCTTTCAGCACTGCAGTACATCACTAATGATAGCTCAACTCCCTCAACTCCCCTATACTACCCTGAGGGGTGGAGAAATCTGCCAAACTGGTGCAGGTCCTCTCCTTACCTCTCACACCACGGTGTTTGACAGCCAACTTGGGACTTGTAAAATTAAAGGCCTTGGCAAATGAAATTCAGTGACACAGCAGTGTGAATCAAAGCAGACACTGCCGTGAGAGGGTGTGGAAGAAGAATGAGCAAGGCATGCTCTCCGAAAGCATACTGGAGAGCAGAAAACTACATTTTTACTGTTAAGTTACCAAAGTGCAAGTTCATCGGGCATCTAAAAGCCCCATCCTGGGTATCGACAAAAGAAGTATAGCTTCATCATTTCACCTTGAAATGGAGAGTGCTTTGTATAAAAGCTCTTTCATACTGTAACACGCATACTGTAGCTTATTGACTGCATTGAATATTAATAGCCTATGACACTAAATGCCATTTTGTCTATTTTTTCTCTCATCTGATGTGACCTTGTTGAAGGTGCCGGAGACGCTGGTGTAATGTATCTCAGCTCAGTCAAAATCATGGCAGATTACTGATTACTACACATAGATAGAATAGATATAGACTGCCTTGCTTTTGCTCTCAAACCCAACATATGAAGGCTGGACACTGGAGCTGGAACAATAGAGTTACTCACGTTTAGATTTTTTCACAATACATGGGTGCCAGTTCGATAGTACTGCGATTTTCTTTTCCTTCTTTAACAAAAACAAAAGTTGAATAATAAACTTCAAGAGACAATATATCTTAAGACATTTCTAAAAACTAACTAAAAAGAATGCACATCATGTCAATCTGACATTTATTTTCTTATATTATGTAAAGAGCTGGTACTCCTTTCTGTGTATTTTCTATTTACACAGCCAGGGCTGTGTATTAACACCAGATTTTATTTCAGCGCACACATAAAATAGACAGCTAGGTGACCGTGAGGCAATAAATATTAAATTTGACTATACCTTTAAGGTTAATTATTTGTAAAAAAAAAAATTCAACATACATAAGCGAAGCGATTTCTTTTTTCCCCCCAGCCCAACTGGACACTGGGTCTCTCTTCATTAGTTCTGTCCAAATAATGGATTTTGAACAGCTCTGGCTCTGCCTTCCTCCACGCTTGCACAGATAAAGACGTACAAGTGTCAGCACTGACATGAGGGGCCATCATCACTGTACGTCAGGCAATCTGTTGTTGAGGTGAAGAGGCTGATAACAACGGTCACTGTCTGTCTGTCGTCCAACAACCAGCCAACCTCTCCCACAACCCTGTCTCACGCCCTGAGGGAGAGTTATTGCTTTAATATGAACAACGAATGGTTCAATTTGTCCTCTGGGTGTCAAAGGACTGCTCGGCGTGATTACTTTCTTGGCACGGCCGTGACATTCATTGGCTGGAACTCGGAACGTATTGGAAAAAAGCCTCGGTTAGGCTGGACGGGGTGAATGACAGATGAAGACGGACAGAGACTGAAAGAAAGAGAGACAGATAAAAAGAGAGACATGTAGAGAAAGGGAGCAGCGGTAAGGCTGACTTTGCACACATCAGTGAACAGTAGCACTTCAATCCTCGATAGAGTGAGAAATACAGTACCCAATACGGTGGCACAAAAAAGTCACAAAAACACATAAAATAGTGGAGGAGGGACAAGAGGACTTTTTGTTTGACATTTCACGTTATCACATTTTCAAATCTGATTATAAAGAGAACAAAACTCTTGACTTGAATGGTAAACAATGGGTTTAAGGTAGTAGTTAGAGATTTTGGAAAATTCTATTAGCTTTCTTTTTAAGAGTTAGATAAAAGGACAGATTCCACTAAATACAGTTTAAAGGTGGAGCTAGCAGCCAGTTAGTTTAGCTTACCTTTAAAACATGGGGAAACCTAGTTAGCTTAGCAGCGCCTACCAGCACCTTTAAAGCTCACTAATTGACACGTTACATCTTGTTTGTTCAATCCATACCATCACTTAGATTAAAAATACAATTCACTTTGTTTTCACAGGTCACCGTTGACTGGGATAGTAAGATTATAAATAGTCCGGCACTATTCTCTGTAATATTACAAATTGTAGTTTTTTGACTTAGTTTTATGTCAATAGATAAAACAAATGAGATATACTTTACGCTGTTAAAGGTATAGTAAGTGATCTAATACACTTTTTGTCAAAATCAGTGAATATCTCCTCACGGTCACCTAGCTTTCTGTTTTCTGTGTTTTCAGAGAGAGTCAGACTAGTCGTTCAGTTAGAATACAACATAGAAAATCTGTGTAGGAATGTAGGAAATATTGGATAGGCTAGAACAACGCAATGTAATTCTGGTAAATAAAACTTCACTTTTATTATTAATTTCACTTATTTTAATTTCAAACAAATTGTAGCCTATACGATTACAATACACATTTTCTATCATAGGCTCAGACTGCCCTGCTAGCCACTACAAGTGTGCCTTTGTGCGCATGTGCGACTCCCAACAAAGATAGTATAGAAGCGAGATGTCTCACTCTGTAGCTAAAACAGAGACCTAAACACACAGAGTGAAAAGACGATCTGCAGCAACGTGCGGTACAACAAAAATATGATGTTTTTTGAAAATTAAACCGTGTAAACCTATTCTGCCACAACCTCAAAATACAATTATGAACCATGATAATGAGCACAATATGGGCACTTTAAGTTTTGAATGCATTGTTGTGTGTTTCTAAATGGATTGCACACAAAGCGTTAGCATTAGCTCAATTAGCATGTGTTCTGCAACATCTCAATGGTATCCATATTTGTTCCAATTTTTTTTCAAGCACTGAAACACACCGAGGTCATAGATCAATACCCAACGTCCACCTTTGAATTGGAACA
Organism: Etheostoma cragini; assembly: GCF_013103735.1. Lineage (NCBI taxonomy): Eukaryota > Metazoa > Chordata > Actinopteri > Perciformes > Percidae > Etheostoma > Etheostoma cragini. The sequence continues at coordinate 19,528,960 of NC_048424.1, forward strand.
CACACACACACACACACACACACACACACACACACACACACACACACACACACACACACACACACACACACACACACACACACACACACACACACACGCACACGCATATTCAGCAGCACGTGCGTCTCTCCGCCTTACCTGAATAGTGGGAGGTGAGCGCTGTTTGCGTGTGGTCGTCGTGGAGAGCGTGGTGGTGGTCTCGATAAAGGTGGTGGACATCTCTGGTGGCACCGAGGTGGTGGTGCGTGCTGCGCCTCTGTTGACCGGCACGTCGCCAACCAGCCGAACGCTGCCGTTCACCTTGATGTTGACATGGCCCTCGGCAGCCATGTTGAGGACTTTGAGGCCGTTGTAGTATAGGCCGGACAGCTGGCCCTGGTAGGGCCGCTTCCGGTCGTTTCCACCGATGGAAATAGTGGCCTGGGTGTTAAAGATTGTCAGCTGCCGGCCTGGTGCAGTGAGGGAGGGAAGAGAGTGTGAATATTTGATGATAGAGAAACCTGAGCCAACAAACACATAAAGCTGTCCTGAAAAGCTCTAATTTTGCTTTTAACGGGAACTAGACTTCCACTGCGAGATAAATGCATTAACGGAAAACAGAGACTAAACATGTCTGATAACACTGTTGATTTACTGCTTAATGAAATGAGTGTGGGTGGAGGTAAAATGGTTTAAAGTGTAATGGTAATGCAACCTGCTTTCACACAAAAACAAAGTAACTACAATATCAGTTTTTAACAACCCCAACTTTCTGTTCATTTTTTAAAGACTGCAGCTATTCACAGTGTTATCTACAGTGGGAAGGCTTTTTCCCTTTGACACACTAGAAAGAGCACCCTGAAAGAGACTGCCTAAAAACAACAGACACTGCTTTATCATATGGAAGCAAACACATGCAGGTGTGAAAAAAAGAATTCATTGGAAAAATGAGCTGTAAGTTCCACAGGCACTCTTAATATTCTCTGAACAAAACAGTGGACTCATGCAGTAAAATGATTAATAAATATGTATAAAGGGTTTGGCATATTATGATAAAGTATGAGCAATACACACTCAGGACACGTCATGGTGAATTTGATTAGAAGAAGCCTAAATATTATTGTCAAAACACACAGCTCATGCATTAATTAGAGTATAAGAAAAACACCAAAAGTTTGCAGTACAGGAATCATAATTAAAAATCTCATTTTTATAATTTACATACAGAGAGCACCGCACCCTTGTTATATTGCGGCACTTGCACTATTATAATACATATTACACTGGGCATGGGAAGGATGACAGGGAGAGGACGTTCATGTCACAGGAGCGAAAAATGAAATAGCACGTGTGGAGTCATGCATGCAGCAGTAATGGGATTTTTCATACCTGTCTGTGTTTTAGCAGTTGTTAAAGGGACTTTATAATCAGGTTAAGATGTTTATGTGCAATGAACTTTAAATGCAGTTTATAATGATATTATGTTGGGTAAGAAAATTGAATACGCTCCAAACAAAAAGAAGACGGAGAGCAGACTTTTTAATTCCCGCCAATGTTAGAAACCTAAACGAGGTGCAGATTTCATCATCTCGGGAGAGGTGGGGGGAGACAGCGGGGGCTGTGCACCTCGGCTGACTCACTGACACTTTTCCGTCAAAATAAAGCTCCAATTAGCTCTCCATCACCAGACCTATGAGGATTTTATCTTGTGTGATGTGTATAACTACAATCAGATAAATTACAGCAGGTGAGGGGGATATGCCTGTTGATTAGTTTGTTCTCAAACATTGCAGAAGATTTGAACCGAAGGAGCTAATTCCCCTCTCAAAACAATGGGCCTACTGTTGCCGCAAAGATGGTGGCATCTTGGTCCATTTTGGAAAAAAGAATAGGAGTACAGTACTTGACACCTAACATCTTATTGTTGCACTGTTTATAAAAGCTCTTCCCAGTCCCTTTAACTGGACACCATGATTCAACAAAATTGAAACAGATGACAATGACAAAAAGGGCAAAGAAATAAAATCAAAAACAAAGGAAAGAACGCTCTGTTTTACTTGTTGTTTAAAGGGTTTAAGGGGTGGTTATTCATTCTCAGTGGTTGAAAGGGAACAAGCCGATGAAATGACAGTAAAGAAACATTCTAGAAGTTCGATAAAGATTTACCTTTCTCCTGAAGCCAATCTTCTACTGGCCGGGTATATTTGAACGGGATTTTCTTATTTGCCATTTGATAGCGCTCAATGTCGCTGTTGCCTTTAAAGTTTGAAAGTTTAACAAACAGCTTGAAACAGTCGGCAACAGCAACAGACACATCACACATTTATACAGTGGTTTATAATGAGTTTTATCTTTGTTTAGAAATATTTATAATAGCTTTATGATGATTTGTTTCTTTTTCAAGTAGCTTTAGTTTAAATGTTTAAAAGTGATATTTATATAGCACACTCCACACCAATATTTAACAACAGATCCATTGATTAAAAAAAAGCTCAACACATATCCATTGCAGTCATGGAAAAGATAAACTGCATAAACAACCTGCAAGAAAAGGTTAAAAAACACAGGAAATACATTACACACCAGGTCCTATAAAACATACATCATATTACATAATAAAAAGAGGGATATCAAGTGGTTAAAAAGGTAGACGTCCATTAAGTGCCTTTTTCTGAAGCAAATTAGGGATAATTATTGTGCACTAATTCTCCCACTGGACACCAGCTGCTTTTACATTTTAAGGGCCGAGAAATGATTCAGTTTAGTAGCTTATTTGGAAGGAAGGAGCGGTAGCAGGTTTGCAGGGGGAGGGGGGCACCGATGGAGGAGGAAGTGGTAATTTAAGGTACTGCTGCAGACCTATTGGGAGAGATGTCCCACCGCGACACAGATTTGAGGACAATGCATACAAATGAGATCATTACTGACATGGTGGGAGGCCTTTTGGGTAAAAAAAAAAAAAAAAAAAAAAAAAAGAGAAGATAAAAAAGCTCGACACCCGGCTGCCAAATTCCCTTTTTCTTAGACCATAGCTAACATGTTCCAGGTATATGGGAATTAAGGATAATAGGCCGCCTATTTACAAGACATGCTGAATGTGTACATAGTATTATTTCTGGACTGATACAATTTCCCTGTCGTGTATGTGCCAGGAGGTCATATTTTGTCTGAAAGGGGCCACGAGTTTGCCAACACTGAGAATTGATACGTTCAGCTCTGTCTTCAAATACTCTGAGGTAGGACAAAAGACTGTAATGCCTGTATAGAATTATGAATGACACCATGATGTCAGTCAGTACCCAGGTGAGAAAATATTTGGAGGGGGAAAAGACAAGGTACGGCGTCATTTATAACACAAGTGAAAGGGCAAGGCCTTCTGGAAATGTGTCTTTTCTAGCAGCCAGAATTCTCTCAGGTGATTTATCTACATCTCTCTATCTCACACACACACACACACACACACACACACACACACACACACACACACACACACACACACACACACACACACACACACACACAGGAATCAAGGGTGTGGCGCTTTTGGACTATGATACTGTATCTTGCTTGTCCTTCTATTTATAAATATTTCATAGCATCTTCATGTATTTTCTTGGCTTTTCTTGTTAATCGCTGCATGCCTGATTTTTTAAATTGTTTTCACCTGGTGATTACAGTTCTACAACAGGTGTGAGCACACAACAGTTACATTAAACTTTAAAATCGACTGTCCTCCCCAAAAAAACACTCACATAAGTTGTTTGTTCAAGCAGTAATAACAACTCATATTTATGTCGGACGGCGCCCTCTAGTGATCGTAGTAATCATGACGGATGCAAAGCAGGAAGTAAAGTGACAAAGTACAAGAGCACTGAATTCTCTGTAAGGAGACTTTCACCCAGGAGGCTGGGGACTGTATCCCCTTTGTAAATAAAGTTTTGAACTTTCTGGAATGGAAGTGATTTATTTAAATGTACTGATGTGAACCCAAACCACGATCTTTGTCTGGACTTAACTAGGTTGTTCTGGTGCCTAAACATAACCAAACTGCAATCATTTTTCAACGTCAACAACGTAATAAAAACCAGGACGCTTATGTTCTCTGATTGTCTGATGTGGGCACTTGTGCCTGGGGGGTAGAGTGTTTGCCCCTCAACCACAAGATGGGTAGTTCGATCCCAGGTTCAATCCTATATTGTGCTGTGTGTATGTGATGAATTGAGACCTTACAACCTATATCGTCGTACTGTTTGGAGGACATGTTATTTATTAGGCCACGTATGCTGCAAAGTAGTTATGTAAACTAAACTCTTTCCTCTTCCTTCTATATATTCTATCGTTCCTGTCTACCTTTCAAAAAAAACAGTCGAGTGTTCAGTGTAAAGCCAGCTAGAAGGAGTGTAGCTGGGGATGTGGCTGCAAGGGAGCTTAAGGAGCTAAAGGACTGTGTCTGCAGCGTTCCAGCAGGTTAATCAGCTACTAGCAGGGCTCCCTTCCCGTTCTTTTGATCTCGAGGAGGTGTCAGGTGGTAGCCAAATACACTCTCCTCTGGGCTAGGGCCGCAGAGGGAGGCACGGTGGCTACATGTGAAACCGGTGGACAGACGGAAAGGTGAGGAGTTTAGGGGGAGGTGGAGGGATAGATTGGGGGGCAGGAATAACAGGAGAGGAAAGATAGGCAACATCTACAAACCGCCACTCATATTGACTCAGCTGGAGGGAAGTCGCGCCTGAAACTGGGAGAATTGGGTAAAAGCTGGCCCTGCATTGCTAGTGGCACGCTCTCAGGTATAGCTCTTACATTGTTCTGGGTGATTAATGAGGTGACAGTCCCCCCGTAATGAATACACCACAAGCTAATTGTCCACCTAATGAGAAAAATCTCTCTAGTTTGTCAATGTGATATTCAATTTCTAAAGGTGACTCCAGAATAGATGCCCTTGCCAATAAAAGCAAGAGTGTTTTATATGTAAACTTTGTTTAGTTGTTTTCCATAATGGTTTTGTTGTGAATCTCAGGCACAGACAACCCTACTTCGCTTTTCTTAAGGCGGACACTCCATATACACAGTCTTAATGAAGCAGACTAATATTTAATGTTTTATGTGTGAATGTAGATGGGCTGGCAAACATATTTTAAATAAAAAAATCTTAGACAGTGTTTACAGCATACTGTATTTTGTTCTCCACAAGTCTACATGATACATATAGGGCTGAGAATGTGATTAGGTAATCGTGAAGGCCGCGGTTAATTGAATGTGCAATATTTAGTTGAATGTTTGGTTTGACATCTTTTATTCCTTTTTTGTTATTGTATTTACTGTTTTTTCATACGATAAATGCTGGAATAATGTTGAATAGATTGTCAATAATGTTGAATAGATTGTCAACATAAATGTACTATTTTCCAAAGATTTTCTATCTATTTTGTATTACAGTATGTAACATGAGGGTAGAAGGTGCAATATGTAGATGCAGCTATTGAACTGAGGTAAATCAGTTTTAGTTTACAGGAAAGAACTGGTATGTTTTTAGTGGAATTCTTTTTATTATTCTAAGTTTATCTTCTGTGATACATTTTCTGTGTTTGACTGTTTAATGCTCTGTGCTTATTAAAAGAAAAAAACGCATTGCTGGCAATTCATATTGTTCTCATCCTTGCATAGGAATATGGAGCAGTTTAGATGGTGTCTCATGTTATAATGCTCATGACATGTTTTATCTTTTACACAGTGAACATTGAACTTTAGCTACACTTTAAATAAAACTGGCAAATATAATCTTAATCTCAATATCTGTCAGAAAAATCGTTCAGCCCTAATATATATATTTCATGTTCCATCGCACGGACTCAGCTGAGTGGCTGAAAGCAATTTGCTGCCGTCTCTGCGTTTATATACAGTTTGTGCATGTCTGTTTTACCCTTAATGCATGGCTCGCCATTTTTTTCTCCCAGCCAAAACAATGTCTAAATGTTACCCTTTTGATGGCAGCTATTCAGTCAACACAAACACTGGCACGGCGACAGTCATCTGCCGGTCGGCCGCTACCTTCTATTCAGTTTGCTTGCCAGACTAATCTCGCTGGGGTTCCATCACAGGGCCAGTGCTGAGAGCGCATCAAAACTGTGAAAATGGCTACTGCGACAGGCTCCTGGCATTCTCTCTATTTGGGGATGATGAGTACATTTGATATAGTGCAGCACTGTCCAAAAATCATCATTCCACTGCTCAACTCCATAGCTAGCTGATGCAGCCCCCTGGTTATGAATATCCTACACCCACCTCCCTTCCAATCTACACATGACTTTCATCTGTCTCTCTGGCTATTCATTTGTCTCTCCAAGTCTCTGTCTATTTTCTCTTTCTCTTCAGCCCACCATCCATCCAGCTATCCTCATTCTATTTCTCTCCGTCTCTCCGCAATGCAATCAGCCATCCTCGCTCTTCTCGGCTGAATCAGACCTCTTCAGCTACAGCCACAATCCTGGTATAATTTATCTACTTTTCACTCACTCTTTATTCCCTTTCTCTTCTTCTCTACCCATCTATCTGTCTATACGTCAGCTCTTTCTCCCTTCTGTCAACTTATTCCAGTCATCTACTCCATTAAATGCCGCTGTATTCCCTCCGCGGCTGCATTTCTCCCCCATTCACCCACGTCCCTCTGTTTCTCTCCTGCTTGCTTTCCCTCTATCCTCCTTCCATTCTCTCTCAGACGTCAGACAAAGCCAGGGAGTAAAATCATCATTTATCAGGTTGCTCTGAAATTTATGTTGTTGAAAGGATGAATTAGACTAGCGGCTTCCAAACTCAGCTTAGTCTGAGTTCTGAGAGCGACAGAGATTGTGTCTTAGATAGGGCTAATCATGTTTGGCCCCGGGAAGGCGTGGGGATTTAGCTCGTTCCCGAGGAATTGTTTTGTCTGAATTTCAAGACAAAGATTGGCAGATATCTTGAAACGGTGCTACTCAATGTGGTGTTTCAGGTTGTAGGATTTTTAACATTGTGTGCTTCAGCACATGGATGAGGGTCTTTGTTGGTTTGAGTGCATGTGTGTCTGATTCTGGTTATGACCAACCCTCTTGCGCCAACCACAAATAATGGAGCAAGCACACACACACACACACACACACACACACACACACACACACACATTGCCCGAGGCCCAAGCAGTGTAGTTAGGCCAATGGTCATTCATCTGAGACAACGCCTGAATCAGAGCCAGCTCTGGCAAAGTGTGATGCACAATTTCTGCCTGGCTTGGTCTAGTAATTATTTGATTCAAGGATTCAAACGTACGCATAAAGATCATGTAATCCAAAATCAGTACAAGGATTTGGAGTGTTATATAAGGGAACTGGAACCCTTTAACTAAACAAGGACAAGCCCCTGCAGTAATGTGGGCTGTCACAAACGACACACGACTGTAGGAGAGATTCGTGGCGCTGATGAACACCGAATGGAAAGAGGATGAGAAACGCAGATAGAAAAGGAATTTCAGGACACAACGCCCACACGCAAACACACACTAAACTCACATAAGCTGTAGAATCCTGATGGAACAGCTGCCATATGGGATCAGTGCGGTTATATTGTTGTATAGAAGAATGGGGATGATGAGTATATTTGAAATGAAGTCTTATTCCTCAATTGTCCTAGCATGCGAATTCCATACTCTTATCTTGTAAAATTGTTTGTGATAATTACTGTAGTGATGGGCTTGCTGGAAATATTAGTTTACATAAAACATAACCTTTGCTCCTGAGATGAATGTATTGTGATATCATCTTAAGTGATGACTTAGATATGTTACCTCAATTGTTTACCTGCGTTTTTGTTCTATTTGGTTTAGTTTTCCTTTTTTTGCTTTGTATGTCTTTTATTTCAAAATTGTTGAATTGGAAACTGTAATACAATAGGCAAAGACAGACAATGTTTTAGCTAGATTATCTAAACCACATCATTTGAAGGTAAAATGTTATGATACTAATGTTGTAATTATCTCTGATTGCACAAGGGAACTGTGCACACAATTACTGTTGTTCTGAAAACTGATGGGTGTTTTAATGGTCTGTCTATCATTTTCTTTTCTTTCCCTAATCTTTATAGCTAACGTGGAGTTTTGTTTTAAACTTAGCTGCTTGTCTCATTAGCAATGTTGCTACATTCCCAGATGTCATTTACTAACTAAGTGAGTATATTGTTATAAGAACTGTCAGGAATAAAGGACAATACTACAAAAATAAGTCCTAAGTCTGTGTTTTCCCTATAGAATTTAGGGGTTCTCCCTCAAGAAAATAGAAGAAAACAATGAAACAAAAATATACACTTTCACATCATTTTGGAGCATTATTACTACCATATCTGTGTCTAAAACTTTGGAAATTAGATAATACGCAAATAACACTCAAAAAGCTTAAAGACACGACTTGCTAAAGACGTCCAGTGGGGACCAACTACAATTATGAGATATAAGAAAAGTAATTTAGTTGATGCTCACATTTTTTTTAGATTAATTTACCTAGGGTTGTGCCCAAAACGGCTTAAAATATAATAAAGTTAAAAATGAAGAAGATAGTACTAAAAAAAAAAGAAAATGTGTATATATCTGACCCATCATTCCTTCTTGAATAATTGAAAGCAGCATCACATATCAAACCAAAATCCATCTGTTAAGGCTTCAAGTAATGCGCATAGGACGACCACAAGTGTTTGTTCAAAACAACGATGGTTGTCGTGATAGAAAGATGGTTCGTCCAATCATCTGTCAGCGATTATTTTGAAAGTTTCAAATGAAGGCTTCTCAGATGGTTCGGTGTAAAAAACAACATGTGGCATATCAGGCTTGGTAAAAACCTCCTGTTGCCATTTACAGCAGATCCTAAAAGCTCTTTACTTTGTTGCCCAAACTTTGCAAACACTGCTGTTGAGATGTCCAATTTACACGCCCCAGCTATTTTGCAAGCAGCTTTAAATGACAAGCAATCCACCAACACCTGTGTTCTCACCCTTTCCGACCAGGGAATGAGGGCATGCCCAGATCCGGTAACTGTTTATTGAACGACTTGAGAGCATTGGGGCGGCCTGCTGCCTTCAAGTAAAGCATTAGTAGTGTGAGAAAGAAGTCGACGAGTCTGCACACTAACATGTAATTACTCATGAGATGACAATGCCTTTACAAGGGAGGTAGGGTGAAAGAAAAAATCAATCATCGTTGAATTACTATCACTGAGTGTCCTGCAAATTACCTGTGCAGAAGAGAAAAAGAAATTACCACGCATTCGATCCCCCGACCTCAACTGCATTCCAAGACAATGGCAGGCGGACAGAAAAGGGAACAAAACTCAATGGAATAACTTGGAAGGAATCCAACACTCAAAAAGCCAGAGCTCTTTCTGTGCATCGCTTAAACTGAGACGCAAAGCCAACAGACATTAAGCGGTGATTTCTGAAGGTATGTTGGCTGTGCATTATAGATATTGACGTATATATTGATAAAAGGTTGTGAAAACAACCGTTAAAGGCTGATGCAGAAAACACTTTAAGTTAATTACAAATGTGTTAGAGCTTCAGCTGTTATCTGAAATGACTGGCCAGTGAAGATGTAGAATAGTCAAATTATTGCATAACACAGAACCGGGATGGAATGGAGCATGACAAAAAAAAAACACCTCTGTGCAACAATGCGCTCACACAGGGAATGTGTGAAAGTGATGAAAATGTCACGCACCATGTCGTGTGCCACATGTTACGGAGTTTCTTTGTATTTTCCAGTGTTAGAGTGGGTGAAATGCAGTTATGAAACCCATCTAACTTTATCTTGTCCAAAAAAAAAAAAAAAAGAAGTTAAAGACAGCCAACGGCAAAAGAAAGCCAGAGACAGAAGAGATTAGCATCACCTGCGCTGGCATTGAACCAAACCAAAACAGCGTGCCAGGTCACGCCAGGAGAGGATGCTGCCCTGTCCTCGGTGACGGCATGTAACTAGCAGCATGCTGTAGGGCTGTTGAGACATAGGGCTGAGAAGCGAAAGGGATCAACTCCTATTTGTTTGCTACTTACTATTAGGGAGCATCAGCGTTTTTGCCCTTTTTTTTGTGTTTGAAAAAAACAACTTCTCTTAGCTAGCAGTGTTTTTGAAGGTCTCGGTCCCCTCTCAGAATCGGCCGCATTTTTTTGTCTCAAATAATGAGGACTCCGGATTTTATTTCAAGACGGGTCAAGACCACAACTGCAGGGATATAACTAAACTGCCTGTGCATTGACTTATTTTATATATTAACATCATTACTGTGATTGGAAGTAAAACTTCCTGCTTCAAATGCAACCATAACATTACTCATTTCTAATTTGAAGATTGTTACTGTTAACCTCCTTCACCTGCCCCCTCAACACACACTTCCAAGAAATTGAATGCGGGAGGCAGGAGAAGTTCTGGGACTGGTTTGGTTTTGGTCTTGGTTTGGTCTAGATACGCTCTGGTCTTGGTGATGACTTGGTCTTGGCTTATGTGCTCTTGACTACAACCCTGTTAGCTAGTGATGCACAGTTTTATTTCTGGGCACATTTCTGTTCCCATTAGCTCCACATCTGGTAATATAACACTATTCAATTTTCAACATTATTCTACATCTGTTTCTGTCTAATTATGTCTTGCTGCCGCGGCACAATTTTACCTCGGAGATCAATGAAGTATCATATTATCTTTTGTCATCCCAACTTCTCTTTGCCTCAACTGCCACTTTGTGCCCATGTTGCTTCCCTGTGCGTCTTCTCGGTCTGATGAAATGAAATTGAAGAGTGGCTAATAGGGAACAAGGAAACAGAGGTGGCCTCTCCTAAGCTGGCTGGTAATGTAGACACAGATATCAAAGACCATGAGAGCCAACTCAATTTAATGGACTGTTAAGAAGAAGCAGGATAGGATTTTCTCTCTCTCTCTCTCTCTCTCTCACCCAACCTAGCTAGCTGAGCGGCACATCTCTGTTCCAAATGAAGGGAGTGCCTGAATGGAGTGGGCTCTGTTTGATGACCCTATTTGTATTCTGCTGCTGTGCTGCTTCTGCTGGTCTGAGAATGAGAGATATAGGCCGGCAGCAGCTTTATCTGGCCAACAGGCCACCCTTGGTTCCTGCCTCCATCCTCTCTTTGCTTGCCCGCTGACCAAATGCCTCTTGGTGGCCTTCAATCCCTTTCACTGAAATGGACCGGCCAGGTGTTGCACAGTTAATGCTTCTAGCGAGACAAAAGATTCTAGCTCGGTGTGCTCCTCTCCTGGGTAGTCAGGTGTGAGGGCATGGAAGTAGAGAAGTTGTTTGGACACATGGTTTGCCAAAAGAGCATAGTGTGTGTCAGCTAACGCTACCATATGCCACTTAGTCTTCTGAGATGTTTTACCCAGAAGAACCGGAGAGTGATCTTGTGTTTTATTCTCGGTGGTGTCATTTGCTAAAACAAATAGGTGGTGTCCAGTGGTTTTAAAGCTTTAATTTTACTCTAACTATTGCAGATATTCAACAGACAAAAGAATTAGCAGGGCAGTACCTGTAGGAAAGTGTTCATTGACAGGCCAGTTGTCCACCTGCAAGGTGGCGTTACCCCCGTTCCTGGTGAATCGGACCAAATGGTATTTGCCGTCGTTTACTGCTGTGGTCATCTCTTTCACACTGATGTCCACTGTCCCAATGTTGAAAGTCACACCCACTTTGCCTTGTTCCTGGATAAAGACACAAAGAGAAGAAGAACAGTAGACGTTAGTGCTCTGATTCCAGTATTGAATGAATCCAAATCTTTAAATTCTGTAGTTAAGTGAACTGGCAATTGGCATCAAATGCAGCGAGCTCTACTTGACTGCCACAGCGCCAAGATTCCACCTATTGTTGTGCAGTAACAAATTAATTATACAATAAACTAACTGTAAAAAGTTCAATGAAGCTTCTTGGATGAATGCCCTCGGCTGGTGCTAATGGTGAACTACTTAGAGAACCTGAGGACACCAGCGCTACGCTTCATTATACCACTGTAATGTGATGAAAATAGGTTGCCAGCAGAGATTGTAATGATGAGTAATGCTCCCTGCAGCCCGTCACTACAAAACTGGCAGGACAGATGCCTTTTTTCTGCCGCGGTCCATACAAACTGTATGAATACCACATGTTTTGTTTAGCTCCTAATGGTAAGCCAGTTTTACCGTGTCCATAAATCGTGATCCCTCCCCATTAATTCCTGATTCCTCTCCCCTCGACCCCACTGATTTTCATGAGCTGCCAGTCTGTTTTATTGTGACTGCTTGCGTATTCATGGGCATGTAGGCGTTACAAGCAAAAGGTTTTAGAGCGGAGACAGGGCTTGAGTGAGTGGCGAAGGGGAAGGGCTGTGTTTTCTGTGTCATTTGTTTTAATCCCACAAAGGGAATCTCTCAGTGTAATTACCTACTTCAGAAGCCTGGAGTAAAGGGACTGTTTCTCATAACAAAACCAAAATTAAGAAGAATTGCACAGGGGGGCAGACATAGTTTAACGATCCGCTGAGAATGGTCGTGCATGGCTAAATGTTGTTAGACCTCGCTAATGTCCAACTGAATTCAACAATATCCGTCAACACTAAAGCAATGCAGGATTGCTACAACACTTATATTTAGTTTTTTTTTAATGCTTCCTCCTTTGAATACCACATAAAAGCACTTAAGGCCAACCTATACTTAACACAGTCCCTCATGCTTTCACATTCTTAAATATTCTCCACGTCAAGGAATATACTATCACTCTACCACTAGATTATTTGAGCAAGCTGCAGTTTGCAATAATAAATGGAATTAATGTGTGTTATTATATTGCTAGCATGACCTCGTATTAAGTTTTGCTCTACGGCAACACATTTTGCTGAATTAGTTTACTCTTTTGCTGTATTCATAAAAAGGAAAAAACTAAGACATATGAGACAAACAATAAAATAATATTAACTTTTTAAAATCAAGTTTGTTCCTACGTTTCTACTCGTTAGAGCAACTAGAAAACCTTGGACAACGGCAGAAAGCTGTATTTGTGCAGGGGGAGGGCACCTTAGGTGCGATGCATCCAGCCAAAAAGGTTATCTTTTTAAGAAAGTAGAAAGTTGTCCAAAGTGTGCAGTAAAATGACTGCGTGTGTGTGCGCATGGAACCGGCAGTAACTCTGCATACTGTAGTTTCCCTGACTGAAGTACTTTTAACTGCCAAGGTGGTCTAAGGACCCGCACTGTATTCAATGCCTCACTTTTACAGTTGAAACACCCTTTGTCTATTCATAAAAAGAGATGCAGTGCTTGAGACCATAATGCAAGGAACGACAGAGCACCGCTCTCCAAAAAATGTCACAAAAGACATGACAAAGCCATCTCCTAAAAGCCGAGGTAGGGCTCGGAGTGGGAGCCAGACAAGCAGAATATCTGAATGTGCACTTAACGTCTCTGTCAGAGAGGCTGTAAATGGGCTTTTAATTTAAGTAGTTGTCATTAAAACTCAGAGCAACAAATAAAATGCATATAATAAAAGTGTACGGGCACCCTCGCTGCTTATCTAGCAGCAACTTCACATAATCCATGTACCTAGACAAGTACCCCCAAAAATATGTTGATGATTTAATGTGACAAGGTGATGTTGAGTGTTTTTGTGTTTTGTACTGTGAAAATAAAGCCTGCTGGATCTCCTGACTAATGACTGGACCTTTTCCCTGGTATGAAAAATCTCTATGTGTGACGGCCTGAGTGTGTACAGAGCACAGACAGACACATCAGCGCAAGTACATCCACTGTGACCTTCCGCAGCTCTGGCAGCCCCAGCTCTCCTGTGTAGTCGCATCAAAGCCACATCACCGACCCACTAATACCTACAGACAAAGACAGATCGTCACGCCCCCCGGCCCTGGTACAAAACAACGAAACAAAACACAACAATTGTACACCTCTGTTACTGTTGCTGAGTGCCCGCAGGCAGTGTGCAAAGGGGGAACTGTGTGTCGTAGTATTTTTCAAATGGCACAGCTCTCCCTCTCACTTCCCTTTCTTTTTTTTCTGCACTACTCCTGTTGTCCGGCTACTCTCCCGCCTCCGCCACAGCCACCCACCTGCCAGCCCACCCCTGCGCTGCAGCAATGTTTGATTGACAGAACCAATTACGTTTTTTATTGGCCCGTCGCTCGCAAGGCGGGAAGGCACTTCATTGTCTCCTGAGCAAAAGGGGAAAAATGGCTATTGTTCTCTTAGTGGAAAAGATGATGGCCACTATTCCAGGCGTAAACAAATGATGCGCGGAGAATCACTTTCAAACTCGCACACACTTGAATGGAAACAGACACCGAAACACACACACAAACACACACACACACACACAGAAAGTCAAAGAGTGTAACCTTGCGCAACAGAAGCTTCAGTAGTGTCACGTAGCTGCGTCCAAGCATTCAATCAGCCGCCCTTACAAACTCTGTAAGCAAACTGAATATACCATTACAATAGGGAAAGTGGTAATTGATAAGATGCACTAAAGCCCTTGTATTAACAGGCTCCTACACTTTTTATGGAATGCCAATCACAAATGCCGGCTGTTTTACCGCTGTAGGAATAGCATGAGATTATGTTGGCAGTTTGTTTCTGCCTCACTTAAATGTACAGTTTGTGTGGGCACGTTGTGTTCCCGCTCAGTGTAACTAAGACTGATAAATGTAATTCCAGCGAGCAACGCTGGCCCCCCCTTCTGCCGCTGCGAGCTGGCCCTGGCTTGGCACGAGGAGTTCCAGCAGTCCCACGTGACCCGGCACACACTGACATCAGTAATCAGGCTCGCCACAATCCAATTCAGAGCCGATCAATGCCTCCAACACATGCAGCGCCCCAGGCAGAGTGAAAAGAGAGAGAATCACTCAAAGCAGTGGTGGACGGTCCTGCCGACCGCCATCACAGACAGCCCTTAGCAGACAGCTGCTGTACAGGGGACAAGCTGCTCACAATAGACCCCATCCTCAGCTCGCTGAATGGTCATTCTGCTAAGCCACAGGCCCCAGACAGATATAGACATCTGAAAGCCATTTTGTGGAGGTGAGATGGGTAGAATTAGCACATTTAGCTCTGTTGGGGAGAAAGAAAAAGCTGACAAAAGAGGTATGGAGAATGAGAAAGAGAAATACTGTGGTTGAATGCCAGATACGGTATCTTCTATAAGAAGATGTGCATTGAGAGTTTTCCGCCCCCACAAAAGGTATTGCATTGCAATCAAATCTTGATTGAAATCTGGTACTGACACAGAGTCGTTGTAGCGAGATGACTCCAGTGGATCTATATTAAGTCTCAGTTGGGAGGTAGGGAAGATCTGATATCAAGCATGTGAACATGTCCCAGGGTGGGAGTTCAGGTTACATATCCACCCTTTCATCTGACATCAGTGCTCAAGTTGGCTTTTGTGGTCAGGGGCCATCAAAACTGGATCATAGAAGCAGTAGAAGTAGAATCAATAGAGTGGAGAAGCTAGGACAACGCAAGACGCCATGGATTGATGCACCTGGCCTTCACAGTGCCAAAGCCATTTATTGTCGGTAATTGACAGAGATAACTCATATATGGCGCAGTGATTTGTAGCTGTCTGTTCTCAGGCTCTAGAGGCAGGAATTTGCAAAAGAGTAGGATGTTAGAGGCTGTTGAGGAGAGGTTTGTGTTTGCTAGACTTTATGCCCAAGTCATTTCTTCATGTACAGAATGTACTGACAACTCGACAGGCCCTAGGGCTGGACAAGCGCCTGGCATATTTGATGTGGCCTTGAAATTGTATAACACTATTGCCGAGATTGAAAGCCCCTTATTACAGGAAAATAATATCCTTATTTCTACAATAAATTAAATGCATCAGTCATACAAAGCAGATGTACAACAAAAAAACAAGTTGTTAATTGTTGGATCAAACCTTTGGATGATAACAATGTGTAGAGAGACCCTGTTATAGTCATACCTCTGCCTCAATTGGAAAGTAATGCCATGGAAATGCTTCGTCTTTGAGAAGTTAAAGGGTTGGTTCACCCAAAATGTAAAAAACATAGTAGCATCTTGCTATGCAGAATGTTTTGATTTGATTTGTACAGGTTTTGAGATATCCATTTCTGAGATTCCGGCCTACATCCTAATTTGATGTACAGTAGGTAAAGGGAGTTGGGCAATGTTCTATATTTTTGTTTTTGTCAACAAATCCCATGATTTTCCTGTGCCACAGGGCTCTGTTAGTGTCCTGAACTGTTTCACTGAACAGTCCCTCTAGTATTGCCCCAATTCATGCAAATTCAACCAATCCCCGTGAATTTGGTGCAACTCGC
The DNA here is from genome assembly GCF_013103735.1 of Etheostoma cragini. Taxonomy (NCBI): domain Eukaryota; kingdom Metazoa; phylum Chordata; class Actinopteri; order Perciformes; family Percidae; genus Etheostoma; species Etheostoma cragini. The sequence goes on from NC_048424.1 coordinate 19,545,270, forward strand.
AATTTTGACCAATCGCCCCAATTTTTCCGCAAATTGAACGATTAAACCAAAGTTTCCCATGGCTTCAACCAATCCCAGCAGTCTGACCTAGCTGGAATCAGAATGGGCCAAATTCATTTCCTTGTTTCTGTTATGAAGACGAGACGTGTGTGACTCGAACATCTCACACTTACCAACAAAACGTACAACGAAAGAACATTTCAGGCAGTCCAGCCAACCTGTATATATGTTAACGTCAACGTACGCTGTAACAAATTTTAATTCTAAAGTTGCTGAAAGCTGCTGCTGTTTCAATCCTGTCAGCTCTCTGCAGCGGGTGGGGCTGCTCAGTTCCCCCCGTGACTGACACGTGAAAAGTCAAAAAGTACTGAAAGATTGACTAAAGCATTACAATTTTAGTCTTTTCTTGAAATTTGCTGACCACTATGATACCAGCCTTTTCCTTTAATTTGTGGTGCTCACAGCACACTAAAACCTTGACTAACAACGTGTCTTACTTAAAACACAGTCCCTGGTACTGTGGATAATCAACAGAGCCCCCTGTCAGGAGGTTTTAATTGGGGTTATATCTTTAATGGAAAGTGTTTTCTTTTAAAACCTGGCACAGAGAGTTCTGTTGGTCACACAGAGTAACAAGGCCAATGGCTGAAAAGAGAGGTTGTGACTTTTAAATGTAATTATTTAACGTTGTGAACACCACAAAATTCCATTCTCCTCCATTGTATTGTTGTGGCAGCGGAATCTAAAAGATGTATATCTCAAAACCTGGGCAAATAAACCAAAACTACCTGCAAGGCTAGATGTCACAAGTGGCAGGTCTGTCAACCTATGGTTTTAATGTATAATTTAAATGAAATGATTAAGCAGGTAAGCGATATGAAGTTATGAAAGGGAGATAACGTATTAAAAAAAGAACTTCATGATGGTCATGAATGAAGCACATTGTTATACAAATGCAGCTTCTCATGGCAGTGATGCATACGGCTGCTGACAGACAAAGACTAAAAGGCACTCACCTTAGAAAGATATACTCTACAGTGGGACTAAATAAAACACTGCAGACACCGTTTTTTACTTTCTCATATTAGAAGCAGACGCTTCAGGGTTTGTGGCTTCTTTTTTACAGTGGCAGTCTTAATGCACTATTAAAATAAACATTTATCTGAAAACTGTGAAACTCAATAAATCATTAATTGGCTTAAACGTTCATTCAGACATTCATAATCGGCTGCCGAGCTGTTGTGAGAAGCGATGTGGGAGGATACACGGCGCAGAGGCCTGGTGCCTCTGAAATATTGATCACACCTAAAAGAACCCATAGGTCTCACCCAGGCTATATTTCACACCTGAGAGAAACAGGAACAGCTTCATCGAATGGACAGGCACAAAATGGCTTCCCCCTGGCTTTACATAGTGCTACTGTAATAGCAAGGGTAATACTAGCGAGTCCATTAGCCAGTTGGTTAATGGGCAGGACTGCCAGTTAATGTTAGTCCAGACTGAAGAGGAAGAGTCATTGAATTTTAAATATAAATACAAGCAGCAGCGTTGCCAGGGAAGGTAATGACTTTGACTCCTGTGCCTGGACTCAATGTCAAACTCTGAGCCTCGCTCTTTGATCCTCTGCCGCAGAATATGAATCGCGCAGGGTCAGCCCTATCAATTATTTATACCCACTCTTTCTCTATTTCCTGTTTGTCCGCGCCTGTGGCTGTAACTTGCCCTGACACTAATGGCGGACGGCCTGGTGAAAACATTTATCAATGTTACCGCAGAATCCTCTCCAGCTCTATCCTATCACTTTCAGGCTTTTGGAACTTAAGAGTACTGACAGTGCACTGATCCTAATCATCACTACTATACTTTACAGCATGTTTCTTGGCTGCATTGTCTCAGTAAAGTCCCTGAAACAACCTTTGGTGGCTGCATCCTCTACTGACAATGAATTTGTAGCTCAATTCAAGAACTATCGACCAATTTAGGTTCTTCTTCCGTCACCCCATCAGTGTGTGGAACTTTGTCCATTGCTAAAGAAAAGAAAGAACTGTGCATTTGATCAGTCTAAACATCCAAGCTATTCATTCACTTTCTTTTGGAGTTTTGATACTACAATAGCACAGCTGACAAAAAACACTACAACCAACATCTATTGATATTTCACCTTTTTCATCTATTTTTAGACATTCATAAAATATATAATTACATGTTCCAACATGTTAATCATAGGCCGTGAACAGAAAAAAACAACAACATAGTTTCTAAAGAACAAATCCATTTATAGGCGCCAAATGTTGTTCCATCGCTGTTGAGTGTTGCACCATCTCTCTTTATGGTCAAAATACTACACAGCAGAAGTAATTATAATGCATACTGCATAATTACAAGCTTGCTAAATCACAGAAGCGTGGGAAAACTTCAGCCATGAATCTTCATCTGGCTGACCTGCTGCTACACTACTTCATTTATACCATTTCAACGCAGTGTGCAGGGGACTCATTGCTGTGTCTCTCTCTTTCTCACACACACACACACACACACACACACACACACACACACACACACACACATACACACACACACACACACACACACACATTAATTTTCCAATTCTTGGACTGATGTTTTGCAACAGCTGTGAAGAAGGTGCTGGGAATAAATCATTAGTTTGATTGCATTTAGTCAGAGTGCATTCAGATTTGATTTAATTTACTCACTGTCGCTCTGCACCAGCGTCCATTAAAGAAAAAGCAGTTTTTTTGTGTGACCTCACACTGCACTGTGTGCGGCCACATGGTCCCTGCGCACCAGGGCGCTCATTTAAAAAAAAGAGCCAATGAATGGGATTTGTGCTAGATGGAATAATATGCTGTGAAAGTCCATTAGGGACTAGGTTAATGAAATTGAAACAGCTTGGTGATCAAATAGAATCTGTTCGGCAGATATTTAATTTAATGTGCTGCTGAATTCGAGCACTTTCTATTTGGTAGTCCTAGAATGAAACCAGTGCACAATAAATCAAGTGGGGGCACAATTAATCTCTCTCCCTAATATTTCTGAAATTATCAACTTTCTAATGTCTGTATTTGCACACAGCATGCATGCTATTTCTGAAACAAAACAGACTAAAGTGTTCATGTAAAAATAAATGGAAATAAAGTTCAGACATACAGCAACCGTGTACCGCACAAAAAATAACTAAGATACTTTATCTTTGACCTTTCTGTGTGTTTTTCCACAGAGAATGCCTTCAGTCACAATCACATGCATTGGTGCCTGCAGCTGCTTGGTAAAGAGTCACGGGGTGAAATGATTTGAATAGACACACAAAAGATTTCAGCTTGTTTGAAACGCTGCCCTCTGTATTTTGCATGCTCCCCTTACCATGTCTGGGGTAATATGCAAAGCAAAACCACACTGGGAGAAAGGGAAGCAGAGAAGAAAAGAAAAAAAAAGCCTCAACAGTAGCTATTTCACATAGCTGCACATTATCCCAATTAACAAAATGGATTGCAATTCTTGGAGGAAGAGATGCTAATTTGAATTGGGAGGATGGGGAAGCAGACAGAGACTCTTTCTAATAAAACAAGACTGACAGAGTTGATCTCTTGTCTTGTGTGTGGTAGCCATGAACATGTCTTTGAGCGCTGACCAAAGCTTGGACCACAGTTAATTGAGTGAGGAAAAAGAGAGGCAGACAAAGAGATGGAAAAAGAGAGTCGCTGCTTCTCATCCATCTGTTTATGTAAACATACTATTCTGGGCACGCACTTCCAGGCACAGACAGGCTGATGACGGTAAACACACACATGTGCACACATGAAACACATACACAGACTCAGTTGTTTTTCTAGTTGTTGTTTTTTTTAAAGATTTTGTCACAGCCATTGTTTGGCCAATGTTGTCTCTGCACTCCGGGTTAAAATTAGAAGTGCTAACACCCACGGCTCCGCGAACAGGTGTTAAAATGCTAATGGCTGGTATGTACAGTAGACAGTTTTCTTATCTCTCGCCGGCCCCTGTCAGGTCAAATTTGTGGAGAGGGAAGTGTAGGGGGGGGGGGGGGGGGGGGGGGGGGGGGGGGGGGGGGGGGGGGGGGGGTTGGTGCTTTTTCCCCAATCAGAGAAGATGATGAGACAGAAAGAGGGCCTCCTCTGTTCTCCGCTGATAAGGGGGGGAAGCAGAGGGATGGGTGGTTTGTCACTAAGGGTAACCTGTCTGCGTTCAAGACTCTATCCTCCACCTTGCCTGCAGAGGTGTCAGAGATGAAGGTAGAGGGAAAGGAACGAAAAAAGAGATGAAAGCATGAAAGTGGACATGCAGAAGAGAAGCTATGAGGTGAGATGGAAAGAGAGAACTGGAGAAGGATGATTAACTGAGAATAGAGTGCAGCATTAGGCATCCCGGTCCTAACCACACTCCTTTTCCTTCTTCTTTCCATCTCGCTCTGTGTCTGACTAGTCTAGTCAATTTCATATTATTTTGATTTGAGATTGATTTAGCTTCAAATCCAGCAAATCTCTATGATAATATCAACCTGTGGGTCTCCCTCCCACTATAAACACTGAAGACACCAATTGCTGCTGTTTAAATTCGCACTATTTGTAGGGTAATTGCTCCAACTATGACATATTTGGCGAGAAGATAAAGTGAATCTCCAGTTGCTACAAACACAGTTATAATGAAGATTATTAGTGGGGCTTGTGAAAATGTGTAGAAAAACAATACCTGTACAATCATTTTTAAACCAAACAGATTTTTCATCTTCCAGCAGTGGTGGAGTATTGTCCTTGGGAATTACTGGAATTGTTGGGTCTGTGAAAATTATAGAGGGTGTACTTCTAACACCACTTCATGCATTTTACACGTGTAATTACTTCTCTGACATATAAATATATAATAAGTTCATAAAAATATGACTACTGATTTAACCAGTGGTTTCCAAACTTTTTTTTGAGTTATTAGCAGTTCCACCAAAGAGACATTAGCCTTCTCCATTTTTCAGATGGTTTTGTTTAAATAGCTGTTTAAAAGGTCAAAACATTCCAATATTTCTCAAGTAAAGCAAAGATAAGAGAAAAGTCAAAAAGAATTAATACAAATGTGTGGAGCAGAACAAACTTTTTTCCTCCCCTATAAATCATATCACAACCCCAGATTCATCTTGTGACCCTTTGAGGCTGCAGTAAGGAGCCCCGGGACTAAACTAACTGTATAAAAGTAGTTCAGTAGTTTCACTTCTCCTGCTACAACAGTACAATGCTGTCTAAATGCATTAGTATTGACAATCTAATAATCTCATGCATAATCTTATCTATTGAAACATTCAATGTCAAGCATGTGTGTTTCCTAGAGCCCTCTTTCTGTGCGCTGTGCTGCGACTGTGGGCAGATATAATGTAATGTATGAGTGAATACCTGAATGGGCATAATGCAGCAGAGGAGTCAAAACTCTCCTGCTGCGATGGCTCAGAAAGCACACTGGGCAACATATGCCATCTTTGTGTGCATGGCTGTCATGTCAGCTTGATACTGGTCAACAGTCCAAGTCTCACTTTGCATTTTATTCATTTTAAATTCATGACCACATCGGGCGCATTAGAGCTGTGTTAGATCAACCAGAACTGAACCAAACTCCCTGGAATACATTAAACAATGATGAGCTGTGACGATTGATTAAAAACGTTTGAGAAGCAACAGTTTGACTAATGGTTGAGCTGTCCTTATAACATTATGGAGAGACACTGCATTGAAGTTACAAGCGGGGGATGAACACAGGGTTGTATAAATGAGATAAGATGATTGTTTTTAGCGAAAAATAAAATTTGGGAGTGGATACACTGGGTTTTTCTGAGATAAGTCAGACCATCAGACCCCCTGCTGCTAAGCAGCGTGGGTCGTCTCAGCAGCTGTCTGAATGTGTCATTGCCGTTTAGAGTTACTTTCATGCGTGTTTTGAGACTGGGAGGTGATATGGACAGAGGGCAACTAAGGGAAAAAGAACTACAGCAAGAACAAACAAACTCACTAAACAAAAGTGGCTGTGTTCAGGAGCAGGAAATATGGAGAAAGAGAAAAGGGGAGCACTGAAATGGAGACATGAATAGCGGGCACCTAAAATGGCTGAATAAACAGGAGGAAATCTAGGTCGGACTGTCTCTCAAGTGCTCTACTTCCTGAATGCTTTGGACACTTTCAGGGCAGACTGAGTCCCCTCTATACATCTGGATATTTAAAAAAAACATGTGGCCTGTTGGAAAAAAAAGATCATAAAGTATTATATACAGTATATCAACACAAAATACAAAATAATAGAACATTTCCATTCATGTCTACTTACATCCTTCCTGCGCTTGTCCATCTTTGTCAATTATTCTGCATAATTATGTTTCCCTCGCTGTTTCTAAAAGGCATTATTTTTCATTAAATGAATTGGCCCAAAAGTAATAAAGCACCAGTCTTTTTTTGAAAGGCAATTTTCATTCCCATAATATGAAACTGCTAAAAGATAAGTGCATATCAAAGGCTCAGTAGATAGCACTCATAGCTGCTCTCCTCTCTCACAATCAACAGGGCTGCCTGCAGAGAGGAGGCATGAAATTTAGGTGATTGGAATGTAAGGGGATGCCAATGTAATTCTGAGAAACGCCATCAATGTTAATCAGAGACACCAGATGATAGACTTTGCTGATGCCTTCTTGAATGTTAGGGGCCGTACAGGCTTACTGATATGCGTTGCCTTTCCGGGAGCATGTCAGAGTGTGCGATAAAAGAAGACGATGCGTTTATTTACCGTGCTTTTATTTGGCTAATCGTTTCTAATTGCACGAGTGGGAAAATTGGGGTGGGCCGACGTATGTGAGAGTGGTGTGCGAGAATGTGCCAAATCCTGTCTGCACATGCATGCATTTTCCCCACGTAGAAACAGCATTAAAAGAGAAACGGAAATGGATCTAGATAGGTGTGTTGACACTTATTTATCTGTATCTTTTTCTATTCAGTGATAACTCCATAGAAGTTCACAGAGGGCAGAGAATAGCGGGCCAGAGAAAGTGACAAATATATTGTCTATCTTGCGAGACAGTGGGAGGTTGTTTTTAAATGTCACAGTGACTCACAAGGTCCGTCCCAGGTCAGCGTGTGCCGCCGCTTCTTGACAAAACTGCAGGAGACTCATTGCTGTGTCACTCTCACACACACACACACACACACACACACACACACACACACACACACACACACACACACACACACACACACACACACACACATCTGCCATCTTAACTGCTGGAAAGCTTTCAGAAGCATTGACTTCATACATCAGGATGTCACAGAGAAGGTAAACTCTATGGCTATCCTGATCTGTAATAGGTTTCATATTTTATTAAGGCCGTCCTTCAAGCGTGCCTTCACAGTTTGACCAATGTTTTCTTTTTTTAAAAGACTAAGCTGCAGAAAAAGACAACGCTCGGCGCGGCCTGACAAAAAAACATAACGGCAGAGGTTATCAAAGGCAATTTTCCCTTCCCCTATGTCGAATTCCAAAGGAATTAGGGGAGATTGAAAGCTTGTTCATGCATGGACTCTGGTGTGCGTAATCTCAGTCGAAAGCCAGAAGAAAAAAAAATACTGCGACGAACAGCTCAGATGGCTACTCGCTCTGTTTAAGACCTAAACAATCTTAAACAGAGCGAAAGGAAAGATTTAGAGAAAAGAGAAAGAAAACAACACCTCCTGCTGCTTTCTTCTCCATCTGTGTTCACCACAGTGGAGCAAACATTACTCTACTCACTCTTTTTCTTTTCACCTCCCAGCTCCCCTGCCCACCCGCCTCCATCTTCTTTTTCTGCTTTCACCTTCTGTGTGGAAACAAACGTAGGTGCTGCATCTCTCTCTCTGCCTGATGCTGTGGCGACTCTGGGCCAAGTGGAAGAAGATGTACTTAGATCTTTTTCTAAATATAAAGTAGCAAAAAATGAAAATACTCAAGTAAATGTTGCTAATTACTTCCCAGCGCTGGTGGGTGTCTGTCATTCTGGGCCCGCTGTCGGATGAGTTTATCTGTCACAGAAGGTGTCCTTACACCACCGCCCCTGAAGGGAGATTAGACACACTGCGCTGCCTCTCTCTACCTCTTTCTATCTGTTTTTTCTCTCTCTCCATAAATCTAGCCCTTTTCTGCTGCTCTCTCTTCCTATCAACATTCCCTCTCTTCGAGCCATCACTGTCTCTGTCCTCTGTGTCATTCTCTACCTCTCCCTCCCCTTCATGCCCGCCCTTTGCCAGTGTTTGCTCCATTGAACCAGGACTGTGAACAGGTTACAGTAGTCAAGAGGGGGGGTCCACCAGGATCAGCCATGCGAGGCACAGATGGGTCTTCTTATCCGTTCAGCAAGACTGTTGACACAGGTTATAGCCCCCCCCCCCCCCCACGCTGAAGTTGACAGACAATCTTGGGCAATAATGTCAATGATACTTTGTGTAATGTCAAAAAATACATGGCGGTCACCACAAATGGCAAAACCCCACAGTTTCCATACAATAACTACAGAGTCTTTGAGCACAAGAAGCTCAAATAAATTAAAGCCAAAACAAGGTTTAATCTCGTCTCTGCCAGCACTGCAGTAGACATTTTTCATAGTGAATTTTATAATTACAGTGTTATCCAACTTGTGCCATCCCCCGAGTGGCAGCATTGGCACACAAGAGGAGAAGGTCCCTTAGAGGCTTTTCCGAGCAAAAGGCATATGTAATGAGTCATGAGGTCCCTCTTCGCTCCACATGACATTAATTGCTGTACAGACAGAAGCCTGCTGGAAAACTGCCATTGCATGTGCATGTGCAAAACAGCAACAAGTCTTTTTCGTTCTTCTTTTTTTAAGTGTGCAACTGCATCATGTGCATGTGAAGAATGATGATTTATCAACGAACATACGATTCTTATCAGGAAGAGAGAAAATATGATGAGTACTGTATTATTAAGTGAAATCTGCAAAGTTTATGAGCGGGTTATAAAATGAAAGAAAGACGCCTGCCTTTTCTTTCTCGTCTTTGGTCAGTCTGGAATGCTCTAGCAAGATCGGAATAAATTAAACATAATGTGGGTGGAATGAATTGACTATGTGCCTTCAGCCTTCAAACCAACTTCATCAAAGGGGTCTTGTGAAATTCAGAGGGGATGGAGGGAGTGCAGGTTACGGTGGGTCAAGAGAGCTATGCTTTCACCCATGTCCAAAGTCTTAACATCTGTCACCTTGACTCATACTGTCATGGCCGTTGGCTTAGATCTTCCAGAGGGTAGGAAAGAGGGCTGGTTATCAGCCAACGACCCATTTTACACACACAGCTTCCCACACTACAGCTGACTATACTTACTTGATGAGCCCTCATCCTAATTTCACTCTTTATAGAGTATATAACAGAACATAATACAACATTAAAGGAAATTAACTATGATGTTATTTTTCTGGTAACATTTAGCACTCCAGTGATTCAGTATTGTACTTCCATAAAGTTTAAAGGTTGATTGAAAGAGTAACGGTCAAAATCGATGTAGCAGAGGCTGAGACATCGTGACTTTTAGTTGGGTCAAGTTCCAAAATTCCTGGATCCTACATTTCCCATAAGGCAACCAATAATATCTACTGCCTGGTCTAATGCCTTTCTAATTTATTTATTCATTTTGAATCAATTACTGTACTATACGGTTTTATTGATTGATATTCTTACCAACAACTGACACATTGAGGATCATCATTTCATTTTTTATGTTTGCAAATACATGAAAGAATGACAATAAAGGATATCTGGGAAAAGCTGTGACGAAAAAAGGTGACTGTTGGTTTGCAATGTAACTGCATTTCCAGGGGAAATTTCTTTGAAAGATCTAAAAAAAAAATCCATTTAAAGCCATGTAGACGAATGCATTTCATGCATTCATTCAATGCTTGCCTAAAATCTAAAACTATACAGATGGACACATTTTACATCTTTGCATATTCAGCTGAGCTGCACTGAAGCCCACGCACCAGTTGAACTGTTTCCATTTTCCCATTAAACAGTATGAAAATAGTCCTTTTAAAGAGTCTTCCTAAGAAATGACATAATACATTAGTACATTTCTAATTAGAAGGAAATGATGGGCCCTATAAAATAGTTTTCAATTTTTTTTGCTGCTGAGAATGAACAAAAGTCAGATAACAATTCCATTTTCCTTGGCTTCAACCCTTAAAGTAACCCCTTTCCAAAAGTATTTACTAGACAGAAACAACACATGCATACACGTCTCACGAGCCAGCTTTGACCTGACAGGAAATGTATGTATGTATGTGTGTGTGTGTGTGTGTGTGTGTGTGTGTGTGTGTGTGTGGTTGGGCACAGAAGGAGTGTTTTACAGAACTGGAGCTAACACTAAAATTAGAAATAGTTGTTGCTTTTTTTCCCACACAGACAGAGGAAATGGCTGAGGGCAAAAGAGGAGCAGAACAAGAAATGTGGAGATGGAAGACTTGGCTGTCATGTCCTTGGCCCCCTTCCCCACTGCCTGCCCAGAATGTTTGAGGATCAATACAACTTCCTAGATACACTCGTAAACCTTGAGTGATTAAGTGCTTATAATAATTCTATATACGAGCCATTGAGTAGGAAATATTTTTTCTCCCTATAGATTGGTTTTCTGATCCACGTTTCATAAAAAAAGTGATATAGTGCTTTGTCTCCTTGTCAATAGAGCTTTGTCATGGTGAGAGTCAATAATGGGAAGATTAAATAAATACAAACTCAAAAAGATGCACAGGTACTCACTTTCCCATTTCACTCCATCTGTGAAGGAGCTTTGCACTCAAATTTGATCCCCCTACTTTTTTTTTTATCAGCGAAAGAAAGAGAGAGCGAGAGAGAGAGAGAGAGAGAGAAAACAACATCTTTCTGTTGCTTAATCCTCCATGAATACATTTGCAGTGTGTACATAAGTGTATATACGTGTGTGTGTTTGTGAAAAAGCCAATCTGCCACACCGCTATTGAAAGTGGAAGATTTAGTTTTGCCTTCTTTCCGCTAGATTTATTTTCTAATGTTGACGTTTATCACTTTGGCATGCCCGCAATTCATCACCCCTCCCCCATTTCTTGTCAATAATCCAAAATGGGAGTCAATTTCCTAAAATTGGAATCTCTCTTTTTGGGGGGGGTCTTACTCTAACTCTCCATCTCCATCTTTTGTCCTGCGGCGGCTCAGGTGAGAGAGGCGCACAGTGGCTGTAACAGGGTAACGCCGAGCCTCGCGGAGGGATTAAGGAGTGTCTTCTGAACTGAGATAGCACCTAGTCTTGTGTTGGAGATGCACCTAAATCGATTCCAAATCCATCTGCTCTTTCATTAGGTGGCTCGTCACAAGCTGTCCCGCTCATCACTCTAACACACATAGCGTAGCTCCTGGAGCTGGGTAAATAGAGGAAATTTAAAAAAATAACGCTGATGCAGACTGAAGTGAGGTGCTTTGATCTCAAGAGAGCATCTATCACCATCTAAGAAAAACGCAGCTACTTAATGACAGATCTAGGAGTTGTTAGGACCGGTGTTGGGCGGGCTTCCACTCCACTGATTCAATAACTTGATATCTGTTGATAGAACCAGCCAAACATGTAATTGTTTGGTACAGATTTGAAAAACAAGATCAAATAAATTAATTCCTGAGCTTAAAAGGTGTCTGTATACATTGATTGTGGTTACCTTTGGCGAGAGCCAGGCTAGCTGTATTCCTAGCTATGCTAACCGGTGGTCTCTATCTTCTCAAGTGACTAATTGAATACATTTATTTTCCAAAATGTCATATTATTCCTTTAAACGTCAATTTGTTAGCATTACACAGCTGGCGTGAACATCCAGCAGGTGTACTTAGAATAGGTTTTCTTCCACATCCACAATATTCCCTAATGGTCTCTTATAACTTAATTTATCCAAACTTGTTTCAACTTATTTCACTTCTGCTCTCTGTGGGCTTTCCAATAAATCCAAAGTAACAAACTCCAGCTCAGAGTTGATGGTTGGAGGACTCCACAGCTTCCTTGTGACAACCTAGGTTTAGATGGAAACTAAATATGTTCAAAATTAGTTGTTTTCTAATTTCTACATGTGTTGAATAGAGACAATGTGACAGGTGTGTGTGGCAGCTTTGAAAGGAAAAAACCATAATGTATTATGTGTAATAATACAGAAGCAAATTGCTGCCACAGCTAGAAAAAAAGGATCAGTAATTAAAACGTGAAAAGTTGATAAAATGATATTTTTCACGTTCTAACAATATATACTTTCTTGTTATCACTACATAAAAGCGTATCTAAGTTCTAACAATATATTACATATCTTGTTATAGCGTGAAACTTTTCACATTAAAACGTGACAACTTAGCATACTGGTATAACATGATCCTCATATTTGAATGAGTTAAGCAGACAGATGAGATATATTGATGAGTTAGCCTTTTTACACCATTTGATTAAGTCCTTCATGCTTGGGTTGAGACATGATTCTGCTGTTATTGACCAAGGTGTGTGAGATAAGACCACTAATAAATCTACTCATGGCAAATTTGATTTGATTTGATTTCATTCATTCATTCTCCACACGGAACCTCACATTGTTTCTCAGTACACAAAAGCAAATTATAAGGCTTATTATACAGGATGACGTCACTGAACGTTCAGGTGCAGGAAACTAGGTCGGTCCAATATTTGATTTTATTTATCCCTTTCTTTCACTGGTTGTAGTTAATGAGCACGCCATGCAGCGGTAATATTGTGATGGTAATGAGGCTTAGGAACAGGTTCACATTTTCCTGATGTTTTTTTTTTTTTTTTCACTGGTGGTCTGAGGTGTGGTGAAGCCCAGTGCTGGAATTGGACCAAAAAAGGTGCCAGTACCCTAATTCAGGGGTTTAATGCCATGACCATTGCATGTATCTTGGATATATTTATATTCACATTCACTTGTATAAAGTATCTTCCAGGGGTGAACACATATTGTTGACTATTTGATTTTAGGAGCCTGATTCGACTATTAATCTCAAAGTCAAATTGTTGCACTGTCTGAAATTGTGGTTATGAAACAAAGGATCATTCCTTTCGGTTGTAAGGGGGAGCTAAATGTCTGATTTACATTCAATTGCTAGGTTTTCCCCAATAAATCATGAGATTAGGCTATTTTGGTTTAGATATCAGCCTATTAATAATACAGGTAATAACAATTAGACAAAATACAAAAGTGCTGGCCCATTTCAGGCACTGGTAAAGCCAAAAATAGTCAGAAGCTGATGTGTTTTTTTAGTGGCATGGCATTAAGATGTTTTCGTAGTAATAAGGAATGAGTGATTGATTACATTTTTTTTCAGTAACTTACCAAACACTGACTACCCTAGAACTAATACTCTCAAACTTCTGATGACATAATAGATAAATGGTTAAGTGACAGATTCCTGCATTAAAATGGCCGCCACTAAAATGGCCACATTCTTTCCACACCTCTGTGGGTATAACCCTCAGCCTCTACTGGGAGCTTTACTAGAGAGGGTTTTTTCGCACTGCAGCTGAATTCAAACCGACTGACCGATCAGCTACCAGCACCCAATCTAGCAGTTAGTATGAAAACAATAATGCTGAGGCAGTGTAGCAGAGAGAGCGAGATAAGAAGGAGTGAGAGATAAGAGGGGGAAAGCTGGTAGCGGGGGGGGCGGGGGGAGGAGACATTGCATCAGAGTGAGACAGAATTTTGAATTCACAGTCAATGTGCTGAGACCTATCTGAGCCAAGTTTGTCTCTGATCCTGCTCTGAATTCTATAATACCCACATCTCTCTATCTCCCCCCAAAACTCCTTTCCTACTACCTCTTCTTATCCCCCCCCCAGCTTTTTTTTCTTCATTCAGCCTCTTGTATTTGTTCTACTTCTGTATGTACACGATGCTCCCCTCTCTGTCTCTTTCATCTTCTCTTTCTGTCTCTTCATCACTGTGAGAATGGGATTCATGTCCTACCATGAAGCTGTGAAAACACGAGCAACCCCCAGAGGGGGTGGCTAGCTGTCAGAGAGCAAAGTAGGGAGAGAGAGGCACACTGCTGTTCCTCATTGAATTTTTCATCTTAATCCATGAAATATAAATCGCTGAGGCTGCGGCTAAGGCCGAGGACCACATGGGTACATTGTAATAATGTCACTGTGTTTGTCCAACTTGAGCGGTTATTACTTGCTGTTGCTCTACAGACGTGTGTGTGCATAGGTGTGTGTGAATGTGTGTGTGTGTGTGTGTGTGTGTAAACTGCCGCCTTGGGTTGACATGGATGACTGACAGGCAGATGTCCCTGAAGAGCCCTAGTATCAGGTTTGGCGTGTCAGTGCCAGTGTACCGCGGTGTGAGAATTTGTTGAAGCAGCCTGTGGAAGGGTGTGTTTGTTATGTGTGTTTAGATATGTACATGGCCGTAGTAGAGAGAGTGAGAGAATATGTGAGAGTGAGAGTGTGGGCGGGCTTATTTTAGAGCGAGAGAGGGAGAACTAAAGAGTGCGAGCGCTTGTGTTACATATGTTTTTGTGTATCCATGCATGCTGTACGAGACAATACAAGAAGCAAAAAGGCTTTTGGTGTAATGTTCATTTAGGTGTGTCCGTGGATCTTTTTTCTCTGTTTCCAGCTAAAGCCAAGGGGCCTGTCTAAGTTGTTAATTATTAATGGCACCACATTCTCAACAACTGTCCTTGATTATATAGTGTCTCACAGACGTGATGCCTTAACAGAGGAGAACAGACATTGTTCCCCTTTCTTTTCTGTAATAGTCAATACATACCCTTTGCCTAGAAAGTGTGATTTCAGTCTTTTTATTTGAAAATGAAGATTTCCCTAAAAACACCCTTTTCTTGGGGTTACTTTATGACAAAGATTAAACAAAACAAACATATAACATAGGAAAAATGAGTGAGGTGATTAAAGTAAAATTAGAATAATTATATTCCTGCAACATATCCATAATCTTACAAGAGAACCATAAAGGTAGTGAAATTAACAACACAAACACCTTTTAATATGCAAGTCAGGCTTAAAATCATGTCTTTTTTCCAATAGTAGGCACTAGACACATCTGGATTACAACCATGCAAAGCAAAAACTGACGCTCTAAAAAGGGAATTTCAGTATTTTTAACCTGGACCCTATTTTCCAATGGATTTGTGTCTAACTGCCTAAGTTGGTTCAGTATTTAGCGAGAACTGTGTAAGCAGCAGACACGAACTGAGCTGCAATGGGGTAAATACGCACCTTCAATGTATGTCCACTAGAAGTGCTGTTTTATTCCACTGACAGGCTCAGATTGTTTTTACAGGTGTCTGCCTACATTATGGGAAGAAGGTGGTAGCATGAAACGCGAGCCAAGAGGGAGGAGTTCTGCTGAAACAGTAGATTCTCAATTGCACTTTTCCAAATTGTGCCCAACGAAATGTTGAGCTAAACTTCCCGCAGCTTTCATAGACGTTATCTTTGGATACAGATATGCTAAAGTTGTGGCTAGTTAAACAGCTACAAATGGATCCTAACTAGGGATGAGCGAGTACAGCATTATCTGTATATGTATCTGTTTACCACATGAACTATCTGTATCCGTATCCGTACTCGGACTGGGCCTAAACCGGAAGTGGTCAGACAGCTGTGTTTATCACAGAACGCTGCGCGGCCAGTTGAGAAGTTGTATTCAATCCGAGCACGGATATTGACTCATATTACTCGTATAATACTTGTACTCGGCAAAAGTGCTTTATCCGTACTGGATACTCGTTTCAGCCGGGTACTCACCCCTAATCCTAACCCTTTGGCTGATACACTGCGCCTTGCAGACCATCGGATCTGCATTGACCATTTGGAGTTATACACAAAAGCATGGCAGGCCAATAGCAACTTCTCCATGTCTCCATAATGTATTTAAATACATTAACAGTGCACCTTTGTCCGTAGGGTTACATTGCAATCCGGAATGGAGAAAATTAAAAATCACGATTTTTTTGCATTTTACTGTAATGCAACCTGTTCAGTAACACTTGAAAATATATGTTTTTCTCGCCTAAATTTTTACCCTTAAAAAAGTGCTGCTGTTTCCACATGCTTTGGCACTCTGGGATGACCCTGAGTTCATTGGTAAGTTAACACTCTCAACTTGTTGTTTCTAGTGGAAGTGTGACACTAGGCCTTACTGACACAGGGCTACAGAGGTTAGAACATAGAATTTCTATTTCCGTCCTAGTAAATCATCTGAAAAATTTATAAAAAGCACTACTGTAAGCATATTATAGGGGCTATATACTACAATAGTACCCTAGCCTCATGTCTCAACTTTGAACAGAAAAAATCCAGAAAAAAATGACTTATAAAATGGATTTTCTATGAATGTATTTCTACAGATGTGTCTGTGCGT
>NC_048424.1:19561813-19578763 GCF_013103735.1 Etheostoma cragini
TAGGAAAGAAGTCAGCACTTCCGAAAAACGGCGAGTTTACGTCCCGTGCACGGGAACCGTCCGCCCAAGAAGTTAAAAAGATGAAAACACAACACTTGTGTCATATTATGAAATCACAGTATCCAAAATGAAAGACCATATACAGCCTATCAAAATAATACCAATATTTTGCCCAGCCCTACATACAATACAATTCATTTTAGCTTAAACTAAAAATAAACCAGTACAGGCATTTTGACTTGTCATAGTAGGAAAAGGAGTTCCTAATAACCTTACCAATGGCTCTCTTCTATTCCAAGTGTCCCAGGAAGCCATAACAGTGTGACAGTGAGCCATTATGCTCAACCAGGGCAAACATTTTGCCCTGAGGCAAGGGTTAACAGGTTAATTCGGCCATGACCACACAACCATTTTACCACCACGTATTACAGGCAAGATAATCAAAAAGTGCCACAGACACTTTTTGATGCCACAAAAAGTGCCACAGACACTTTTTGATTAGCAATCATGAAAAAAAAATATCATTGACTAATTGTCAAGCTAATTTTGTTCCGTCTGTCAAATCAAATTTGCTCAACGTTTTAAAACACTCGCAGACCAAAAGCAACCTTAAAATCCCAAATAAAAAACAACCATGAATTATCCTTTCTGATCCTATAGTGTTTCACAGCTGCACATACCTACTGTGGCATGTAAAGGTTTAACACACAAACACAACATGTGCACCACCCACCAATAATTTTCTTGTAATGATAATTACAATTTAGTAATTAGTTTAACACACAGCCGCGAGATGAAATAATGCGGCTTGTTGTATCACCTGGAAAATCGTAATAACGCAGCAAAGATAAAAATAACTCTCAGCTTCAGATAAACAGTTATCAACAAAGTTACAATAATGCTGACTGCGTGTACTGCATGCAACTAGTTGTGAAAACAGCTGCAAGGTTTATTTTTCCAGCTCTTTATTTCCGTGGGGGGAATCAAACGTGGGAGGTAAGGAAATACAAACTCAAATAAGAAGCTGTAATGTTATCAGGGGCCATGAGCCATAACTGCGATAATATCTATCTTTCCTTGCCGAGGTAGGGTAACTCGATAGAGGCCACACATTGATGGCCATATACACGCTGATGCACACAGGTACACATCAAACATCTTACATTACGTCTGTCAGAGGCAGAAGTAGTGTGAGAGAAAGGGAGAGAGGAGGTAGATTGGAAACAGACAATGTTGGAGATAAACACATTCCGACAAAGAAGGAGCTGATGGATGGATTGGGAGAGACAGGAATGAGTGAAGAACTGAATGAATTATGCATCTGCACTCCTGCATTAATACATTAAAATATACATGCATTACTGTATGTATGCATGTAAAGTACAGTATGTTAGGGTGATGGAAAATTGGATGAAGCATGTATCACACATCTGGAGCATCTGTCCACCTATTTAGTTTTGAAGTTTTGAAGACTTCTATACTATTATCACCCAAAAAGTTTTTTTTCTATCTTAAAACACAAACATTACAAAAAGTGGCTATTTTCCAGGGGAAATTTAAAGCACAACTTTAAATTCATATTTCATAATTAAGACTGAAATGTTACTGTTAAACTAGCCATTACAAACTAAAAAGGTTTACAGTTCAAGCTCTGTTTTTAAGAATTTAAATGTCAGGTTATCCAAAAATTGACAATTGGAGTTTTCAATTTAATGACTTGCACTTTTACTTGTTAACAGAGAATGTGTTGCAATAATTGCAGAGGCTTTATCTTGTCAGGTGTCTTGCAGTCCCCTCCCCCCATTACAAACCATGAGAGAGGCCAGACATGAAAGACGATGGAGCATTCGCAATTTCAGCTTAACCTGACTCCAACTTATCACCTACTACGTCCTCCACAGAAGTGGTTTCATCTGGGCTCACTGGAGCCGTGATGGACCAGGCTATAGCTCGTCCTCACCTCGCCCTTTTTCAGACTGTAGTGTTCAGAACCATGTAAAAGGGTTTTATATAGAGTCTTTCTGGTGGCTGAGGTACACACAGTGTGACTGCCGTGTCCTGTAAAAAAACACAGGCCAGGACTTTGGTTGCATGTCATCGTGGTATCTACCTTCAGATTTTTCAACAACTGGTGATAAAAAAGGATGACACCTCAGACACAGGATTGCGTCTTCCAAGAAATAAAAATGTGGCAATTTTCCTTTAAAGGTCCCATATCATGCTCATTTTCAAGTTTATACTTGTATTTTGGGTTGCTACTAGAACATTTACATGCATACATGCTTTAATGTAAAAAAATACTTAATTTTCATACATTATCATGTCTGAATATGCCTCTGTCTGAAACACCCTGTTTTAGTGCCTTTCTCTTTAAGCCCCCCTACTGAAACTACTCTGATTGGTCAGTGTTTCCGGTTCTTCCATATCTTAGCTCTAGCCTTCACACAAACGTCATTGCTGCCAAGGAACGACTGTAACAGCACTGTAAATAGAGCTCAACAGTCCCGCCCATAGCGAAAGTGAAAATACAATGCAATTTCTCCATTTACAAATGAAGTATAAGGTTTAAACTCGTAAAATCAGCCACCACATGACTAAGTGATCGTGTAAGCCCATATAGCCAAAAGTTCATGGAGCACCAACCTTGCTTTGAGATAAATGTCTTAGATAAGTAATTCATTACCCACAATTCTGAACAATCCCACAAACAAACAAATAAACAAACATTAGCTTCCTTTATTCAGTGGTGGAGTGGTGGATTATGGGATGAGTAGTTCCTTCGTAGTTCCTTCTGCTATGCCATGATCTACTACTACTTGAGTTGAATTTGTTCAATAATGAAAATATGTACACAGTCTTGTACCTTCGGATTTATTGGATTTTTGTTCGTTTTTTTCACTCAAAAAAATTTGTTGTATGTTTTTGAGTCACGTGGTTGCTGGTTAGCCTAAGGCATAGTCTAAAACTCTTGATATACAGATTTTCCCAGACATGAAAAATGAATGGTAAATTTACTTCCGGAACCTAAAGTCTCTCGAAGGAGGGGCGGGACTTTTGAGCTCTATGATTAAAGCTGTGTTGATTTCTTAATGGAATAAGTCTTATCAAACTTTCAAAACAATAATACAGCGCCTCACCTGGCTTTTTAATCAATAAAGGCATGTAAATCTCACTATTTACATTATGGAACCTTTGATATTCAGACAATTTTGTGATAAAAAAAATGTACCTTCAACAAAATTCCCTCTCACCAGCAGATCTTTATTGCAATAAGGTTACTGCAATGTCTTTTAAGCAGTACAGTTTCTATAAGTTTGTATCGTTATCTGTCCTGTATGAGGTAGTAGAGATAAGATTCTGAAGGATTTCTCTATTTGTGTGTATATCTTGGGTTATCTTCACCAGAAGTCATGCGCATTCCCTGGTGAGAGACTGTGTGAATCACAACTCGCACATCTAGCCCACGGCTTAAGAGTCGTTCTGTCATGGATTTAATCTTACACTCACGTACTCACTCACTCACTCACTCACTCACAAAAACGTACGTACCCCACAAACACAAGTTACCTGCGGCATTGCAACAACCCCTTTTGACCCACGTTACACAAACACCTTGGTTTGTTATCCTCACATTGCATTCAGATTATCTTTTAACTATGTGCACGGGAAACACAAGATGTCCTCTTCAGTTTTTACATTAGCGCTCAGAAATGGAATGAACTCGTAAATGAAACACCAGCAATGGCAAAAATGTCGTGCTCACCTCTGCAAATTACCCCAAATTGCCCCTCAGATTTCCAACCAAGCATGCAGTTGTGTTTAGCAGTTAAAATGTAAACACTACAATCAGCATTTTAATTCATGATTGCCAAACAAGCCGTAAGCTAATCAGAAAACGGAGAGGAGGGAGAGGAGATAATGAAGAAAGCAACAAAAAAGACAGGGAGACTAAGGAGGGAATCAGTGATTAGGTTCTGCCTCAAAATGTCTGTTTCTCTCTGCGCTCTGGGAAAAGAAAATGCAATGTATGCCCTTTTTCTGTCAGAATAAACTGAAAGCATGACATACAAAGTATATATATATATATATATATATATATATATATATATATATATATATATATATATATATATATATACACACACACACACACACACACACACACACACACACAAATACACTTATGCTGACTCTACCGTGCATTATACTCAGCAATCGAAATGTTATAGGGTGCCTATTGTGTCTATAATTTTATTTTACACTTTGGTGTGCTGATTCTCCAGTAGTGACCTAATAATTACAAAGGCTAAGGTAATGGCCTTGGGCCTAATAAGACCTTTGGTTAGACATATATCCAGAATTGACAGGCATAATGCGTTTAACCTTTACTTCCAGACTCATTACTAAATGCAAAGCGCTGACAGCGAAGAGCTGACGTCTGTCATTAGGAGTTATTATCTAATAACATTTCGGTCAAGTCTGAAATATCTGCTACTTTTATGCCACACATAAAACTTGTAGAAACAGCAAAGTTGTTTTAACTGTAAATACAATACCTGTACTGCGGTAACCTCCCAATGGATTCATATTCCCACAACTACAGACATAAAGAATAATGTAGTCCGGTTATAATGCATTATTCAGATAACAACAACAAACAAATTATAAGTGAGGTCAAGCAGTGGTTTAATTTTCTCAAAATGTTACCAAATCCACCAGTCTCACAGCTAAATATTCACTCAACGTCTTATTAATTATTTACCGTTACCTTCTCTTTCTTCATTTGGTTTCGGTTCAATAACAGTGTAGTTGTGGGGAAAGTGGAGCCTTGGGAGTGTTGTGACGGTTGGAAAGTATTTTATAGTTTAAGGGTACCATCCATGTTAATATTAAATGGAACCCACTTTGTTTGTACACCCATGGCTGCTAATAAATCATGTAAAATATCAGCAGTGCAATGGTACCCATGCCGAACAACACAGTTTTTTACAACATGCTGCTTCTCTGAATGAATTGGCTTTTTGCTATTAATACATTCATTAGCGTCAAGAGATTGGCCCGCCCAAGGACTCACAGCCAAATTATAAGAGATACCCGGCCTGGCTAGCTACGCTGTGATATCTAAAAAAGCGAAATTAAAAATGCATTTCTTTTCCTTCCTTTAGGGGTTACTGCAATTACTCAGTCGGTTAGGGATGCAGAAAGGCGTCTCCCCACATTGCAACTTTACATCTTCATAATTTTCTCTCTATCCACGCCATTCCACTTCCTCTTTCATTCACACAAACACACACACACACACACACACACACACACATTCACTTTATCTCTGCATACTGTAAAGGCAGCTCCAAACTGCTTGTTGTTGGCCCTCATCTTTGCAGAGCAGATGGCTGCTTTTCTGCACCACATGGCCGGCACTCAGGAGATGAGGGGAGCTCTTTAAGAAGAAAAAGACTTTCAATCTGCTTTAGCAACTGTAGCTCCTCCTCATCACCACATCTTTTTTCACATGGCGTCAGCAGCAACTTGCCAGCCCCCCCCCCCCCAGCACAGCTGCCTCCACATCCCCCCAATTGCACTGATTTGACGCTCTGCATTCATCAGCTCCTGTTGATGATCATTTAAATACTTAATGCTTATGTAAACAAGTCTAACACAAGGTCTCAAAGTGAGATTATTAAGATGCTGCATGGATGCACCGTCGACTGGCCAAGAATGCCAACTCGTGGGAACAGGCTGCATATGTATGGGAAGGCCACATCCATTATTCATGCCGGGAGTCAGTTCGAATGTGGTGGAGAAGTAGGTTTATTCTGGAAGAGGATGGTAAGCAAAGACTTGGAGCAGAGTGGTAAGCTATCTATTTTTTTTTCTTTTATGGATCTGCACCATTTGTATAATTTAGTTTGAGCATTATGGGCTGAATATGGCCTTAAGACTGCACTATGTAAACCTTGACCAACAACTCACAGGTGTTTGTGGTCCTCATATCAGTTGTAATACTAGAAACATATAAGTGCTTCTGGACAACAATAACCACAGCGTAGGTTTATAAATGTATTGTAATGTACAGGAGCTAAAATAGATTATGTAACTGTTCCTAATTAGCTTGAAACCAATGTTTAGCCTAAATCTAAATAAAAATGACTTCAGTATAGTAACTGCCATATTGAAGTGTTAAACGCGAGTACTTACGATGTGGAGCATGATGTAGTCACCCAGACGTGGGGCGCTGTCGATGCGGACGAGGATGCCGTCTTTGATGGTGGTGCTAAAGCCCACCGCCAGCCGGTCCGTCCGTGTGCTTGGCCTCTCATTATTGGGCCATGTGTATGTGATCAAACCTCCTCCTTTACCAAAGATATAGGTGGTCCCAGCTGTGGAAACACAAGAAGCAAAAAAGGGCAGGGATTAGATTTATTGTAGTAAAAATAGAGACAGATAAAAAGAGTAAAGGGTAAAATTCTTTTTTTGGCCATGTTCAAACATACTGTAACTAGACACTAGGGAGCACGGTGTCGTCAGCAACAAGACAAAACTAGACCCAAACCTCCATTAAGGGCTAAATCGGCAGTAATTCCTTTACATCTACTTTTCCACTGCTACAATGTAATTGTGTTGAGTTCTATTTTAGGTTTTTAATGGTATTTAGCCGCCACCACCTTTTGGGTAGAAGTCACCAGCTCCCCTGGCGCCATCTATGACCTATCCAACTCTTAAATATAGCCCCTTTCCAGGGAATAACAGCCAGTATGGCCAGAACCGGATAAGTCTCCTAATCCTCATGTATTATATATGAGACCTGCAACCAAAGAACAAAGGCTGGCACAAGAAAGAAGAGAAGGGGTTTGGGGCGGGAAATCGAAGAACCTTCGTCTGGTCTAATTTGACAAATGCAGTATAGAAAAAAAGGGCCTTGGTACCAGTGGGGGTAGAGAAGCTTAACAAAATGGAGATTTTTGATATTACATCTGCCACTATGC
The DNA here is from genome assembly GCF_013103735.1 of Etheostoma cragini. Taxonomy (NCBI): domain Eukaryota; kingdom Metazoa; phylum Chordata; class Actinopteri; order Perciformes; family Percidae; genus Etheostoma; species Etheostoma cragini. The sequence goes on from NC_048424.1 coordinate 19,568,800, forward strand.
AGATTTCTGTCAGATTAGAGGGTCTGATTGGATCAAACTTGGCCTTGAGACACAGGCTCTGTGAAAATTGTTTGTGGATCTCCTTTTTCTATTATCACGTGGAACAGAAAAAAAGGAAGATAAAAGTTTCATTTTTTGGTTGCAGGGCAGGATTCCATTCTAACTTCTGAATGTTCCCTAGGGTGCATCAGAATTAAAGCACTGAATCCTTGAGCCGCTTAGGCACCTCGTCCACATTTCGGAAAAAGATAATCAAGAGATCAAAGGCATTAGACCTACAGCAGATAGACTAGCGGGCGAATCAATATGGGAGACGAAACAGACTCCTGTGTCCTAAGGATAGTAGAAAGCATTTGGCCCACCTCAGAGGCTGACAGGGGATTGCTAATGAAGTCTCATTTCAAATTCATTTTTTTCTGCCTCCCAATATCCCTCTGCATCCTAATATCCCCCGTCCCCTCCATTGTTCCTCTCTTTTTCATTCACTTCCTCTCTAAGTCACCTGAACATCTGTTTGGCCTTGTGATGGGTGCCCAGCTGTCTTACAGTTTCCCCTATGAAGCGGCCAACAATCTGCTATGTGGTCCACAATACCCTGGAGACTGCAACAACATATGGATGAGAGGGAGTAAGAAAGAGGGAGAGACTCTATCGACCAGATGAGTGTCTCTATTTGCCTTCGGGCGCACAAACAGCTCTGCATTTTACACAGCTCAGGTGCCAGCAATGCAAACCACCAACTAAGGTCGTCTATATGACAGAAAAACACCTAAACAAGTGAAGCATCCCAAGCCTCAAACAACTGCTTCAATTCTTGTAATTAATAACACAACATGGCTGGTTTAACACAAGCAACTCCCTATGAGATTTCAGTTTTTTTTTTTCATGAAGAGAAACAATTAAATCTCCCAATTGTTCTCAATGACATTGCAGCAATTGAAGCCGATGTTTTGCATCATTTATCATGGATGACAAAACAAGGCCCCCGTGCCGTGAAGACACCAGATAGCAGCCTGCAGCCAGGTTGCACCGGATCTGGCCCCCGATGTCTCATTGCCTCAAAGTTTCTTCTTGCCAAAAAGAGTTCAGGCAGACTTGGGATCAGTTTCCCCAGCAAACTTCGCCTATCTCATCTAACACGCTCTCTCTTTATTTCTGGAGGGGATGACGATGATGAGCAGCAAAGATACAAGCACCCCGGGGAGCCAATTATCACATTGAGGAGATTTGCTTAGTGTTTCAAAAAGACAATGTTCGGCATGAAACACACACAGGCAGCCAAACGCGTGGCAAATGATGCACACGGGCAGGCTGACGGAGGCACAAACGCACACTGTGAAGTATAGAAGTGTACAAACACGATGCCTTCTCACACGCAATCACACAAGTGGGTGATGATCTGCACAAGTACAGAGAAGAGAGAGAACCCGAGAATTACGAAGTGTAGTACATTTCCCTAAAACAACCTGCTCGTTCCAGACTGCACCAACTGTATGTCCACACAGAGAGGAAGTCCACTGCATAGCAATTCATGCATTTGTTTTGTGTAAAGAGTCATTTCTGATACTCATGTTAAAAGGTCCCATGGCATGAAAATATTACTTTATGAGGGTTTTGTAACATTAATATACGTTCCCCCAGCCTGACTATGGTCCCCCAGTGGCTAGAAATGGCAGTAGGTGTAAACCGAGCCCTGGGTTTCCTGCTCTGCCTTTGAGAAAATGAAAGCTCAGATGGGCAATCTGCAATCTTGCAATCGGAGCAGAGAAAGGGGAGGTAACCTTGCCCCTTATAACCTCCATAAGGGGCAAGGTTACCTCCCTTTTCTCTGCTCCGCCCGCCCAGAGAATTTGGGCCAAACATGTGAGAGAGACATCGTGGCTTTCAAACGAGCAAAATGGCAGTTTGTCAAGGCCACACCCCCAGCCTCCACCTTGCCCCCCCGCCAAAAAAAACAAATAACCTCTCCTCCTCAAAAGCTACAGACTCAGAAATGGCACATACTAAGCAAAGCTCATTGTGAGACTGGCTTTAGTGGCTGTAATTCTGCACCAAGGCTGAATTTTGGGAAAGAGACTTCAGATACAGTATTAGGGGACCACTAAGGTCATTATAAAAGCATACACAGAGCACCATGTTATGGGACCTTTAAATCTTGATTTCAACTGAGAAAAATAACTAAATGAATTGAGGAAATGAAGAATTGTTGAAGCTAGGCTGAACTCCCGAGGTCAAGAGTTTTATCTGAATAACTTCCCTTCATAGCATAAGGGCTTCACCAGGCGAGAGGGCTTTTTCCACTCAAGTGGATATAAGGAGCATGAATATAATTCAATTTCAGCGATGTTGCAAGGAAACTAATTAGATAGAGAGGGTAAGCAATGACATATTTGAATTGTGCCAGCATATTGTAGCATGGCTACTCCATTTGCTTCAAATAACACCTACCTGGGCATAAACCTGCCAAAAACTGTTAATAAATATTAGATTTGTCAAGATTTTTTTACCCAGTAATACAAATCTGTTAAACTGAAAACAGAAAGCAAAAATGAAGAGGAGCTTTTCTTCATTATATTACAATATATCAACACTTATTGCCTTTACGATTTTCCAGCAGCGTGTACTCTACATTAGCAAGAAGATCTCACATTAGTTCTTTGGCAAAAACCTTTTAAAATGCGCATGTAATTTAAAGGGCAAGAGTGCAAGAGAAAATAATGTCTTTCATTGTCTGGGAAATAACTTGGCTCATTGAGTAGGCTAATACAACCTTTAAAGAAGAGGGATCTCTGTAACAGAGTGTGCCAAAGTATTGGGCTTGGACAGCTTTTTTTGTTGCTTACACACTACCATAATTATTATGGCTGTGAGTATGAGTCATATTTCTATATTTATTATAGATAGGCATTATTGTAGTTGCTGTGTTTCCCGTGGATCTAATCATTGGGTCTCTGTAAATCATTAAATGTGATCTAGAATTACTATATCTTTAAAGTGTCCTGAGATAACGTCCGTTATGATTTTACACTTTACGTAATATTGATATGAATTAAACTGGTTAATACCTTTTAGGCACTGTCCAAATTGCCTCTTAAGTACATAGTATTAAAAAATGCCTCTTAATTCAATACCCAATTTCAATACCTAAGGAGTAAAAATTGTTATTGAAAAAAGCATAGTTTAGGAACCGGTATCGATATCACATTATTGGCATCAGTACTGGAAAATGTGAACAACCTCTTCAAAGTTTGCTGTTCTGATTCCTGTGTCCCTTTCTTTTCTTGTACTTTGCTGTAGACTTTTCATCTGCACTCATGGTCATTCACGGCATTCTTTTACAGATGGACTGACTTACTGCCATCAGAACAGCAGAAAATTAAACATCCGACATGCATGCCTTTCACAGCTAGCATGCCCTGGTGAAAAGCAAACTACAGGGGAAATATCCTCAAAGGAAGCAAATCTACTAACAGATTACTGCACAAGATGTTATTTTGGTGGATCAGAGGGGACTTTCATCTCCATACTTGAATAATGCAATCTTGCCATGGCCAGTGGGTATTGGAGGGAGGCCATTCTCGATCTAATTGTAGCATATGGGTGCACTATTGATATGTGAGTGAAGGGAGAGGAGATGGGGAGCCCTCTGAATAAAATGATGAGCAACATTGATTTATTTTGATTATTCTTTGATGGCTGACAATAAAATAAAAACAAAATACGTCCATATGAGGCTGAAAAGTTGTGATTCATGCATCTGCAGTGTAGCTCAGTTTAGAGACAAACTGTAGATGAGAGACTAGGTCAAAGCCTTGGCCTCTATTTCACAGAGGTCCCCTGAGGCGTGGGAGTGCAGACAGAAGGTCAGGACACCTGTCTGTGCCACAGAACTATGTCCTGTCCTTCAGGCCGCCACGTGACATTACCCAACTAGAGGAAATAAAAAAACAAAAAGGAGTAGGATTGTATTTTCACACAGAGCCAGGAATGACTGAAGGTCACCAGTTTCAATAGACTTGGCCAGCGGGAAAAATCTGAGTGGAGCAAACAAGATTTCCTCTTGAGCCTCTGTTCCAGCTCAGCGTACAGTATGATGATTACAAAAAATATGAAAAATATTTACATAGATTATTTACAGGCATGTTTGCACAATGTCTTCCCTCATCTTTTTAAATAATTATTTAAAGTAAACTAGGCAATAATGCTATCTATAACAGCAAAAGAGTAGAGCAGCTGCCATGGCACACATCTGTTAGATTTGGGTAATTGGTTGGATTAAGGCTTTGCACCATGCTGTGATAACACCCTCTGTTTAGAGGGAGCTGAAAGAGGACCTACAGCAAATGACCGTTACTGGCTGTCCAACTGCACAGGCTACAGGGGGGCTTCGGTCAAAAGTTTTTTTTTATTCTAGTGTAAGGTGGATGAGGTAGTGTGTGTGTGTGTGTGTGTGTGTGTGTGTGTGTGTGTGTGTGTGTGTGTGTGTGTGCATGTAACTGTTTGTGCATGTGGGTAAGGCCAGCCAAAAACAAAAAGATGCCACTGCCAGCTAGCCCACAAGGCAGTATGGATAAATTATCTAAACTCTAACTCTCTGTGTGAGTATGCATGCACACATGCATGCTCAAAGTCACCTGCATAGACATGTATGAGTCTTAACTCATGCACACACATTTACAAGCGCACATACGCCCTCTCCTTTCTCCTTGGTGTGGGTTGTTTATGTGCTTTTATGTCTTTCCCCTTGTTATCTCTTGGGCTTTCTGCAGCTCTGGCACCCCAGGGGATGGAAGTAGAAGACAAACACGGTTTGATGTGGTCGAATTCCCTGCCATCAGAGAATGAGGAAAAGAAAGAAAAGCCTTTAAAAAAAATCCTGAAAGTGAGATGCAAAATGTAATTGCAACTCTATCATCAGAATGCTTTCTCCTGCCGTGCTTCATACGAGGGGAATTATTAGCTCTGCCGTCCTTCACACAACCACAATAAAGAATCATTGACAGAGGAATCGAATTGAGAGATACTGAGCTGTGTAATCACCGGGATTTATCTCCATTTTACAACCTCTTATCATTTTATAATTCATACTTCCAACTGTTGCCTCCATCCCCTGGGATAGAAAGAGGGGCGAGACAGATGATTGAGTGCTCTCTCGCTCTCTCTACTTCTATCCTCAATCAGCTGCCAGAAGCAAGTTTACAGCAAATGGCTAAAGTGCTATAGATGTCTATGTTGGTTCATGTGTGCTATTGGATGTAATAATCTAATGTATTTCTATGGCATACACTCACACAATGCACATTGTGTGTGTATAAATGTGTCAATACATTGTCAGAAAACATGGTGGCCATGTGTCCCATCTTTCATCCGCAACGCTGAACAACATGCAAAATATGATTGATGAAGGGCAGTGTGTTGTAAAGGATGGCTGTGTAAAGAAAACAGCCAGCCTTGAATGATTTACACTGTCTGTTTCCACGTTGTAATAAGCTGAAGCAATACCACACTGCATGGATTCACGCGCCAAAAACCAGGGCTAATGGAAGTGGGAAAAAAACAGAGACGGCATGGACAGAGCGGACCTGGTGAAAAGTAAAAGACGCCTGAGTCATATTATGATATATGTGCAGGCAAATACGCTGTGAAATACTGACAGAATTGGGAATGGGAACACATTTATTTATCGTTTGTCACCAAGATTGACCCTTTGCAAAATTGATATTTTAAACAGTAATATTTTCACCCTACTGTTATTAAAATGTATATGTATGGCAGCTTTGGCAAGGCAGCTTTATTTGTATAGCACATTTCAGCAACAGGGCAATTCAAAGTGCTTTACACAAAATCATTAAAACAGATAAAACACAAGTACAAACAGTTAAAAGTCATAAGCATTAAAAATCAATAAGACACATGAATATACAGTTGAAAACAAAATAGAAACATTAGGACACATATGCCTATGGATGCCCTATGTATGGATGATTTTGTATCAGGTATGATTGCTGGAAGGGAACCTGTATTTGTAAACTTAAACAAATGTCAAAAGTTTGCAGAAAGCTATGCAATACCACAACACAGCCTGTGATTATAGCTAAGAAAGTTATTTCCCTGTCTGCACTGTACGCACAGAGGATCGTACGGGTTACTCTACATTGTATAACATTTTGTCAGAGTCATATTCTAACTTTATGAGCCAGAACCCACTAGCACTAGCAAAAAGCAAGACAGAGGTTCCGGTAGCTGTTGCTGCTCGGGCTGCAGAGCAGCACCAGTAGCCAGGATGATAAAGTCTGAGCCGTTGGGCAGCAGCTCCACTCGCTGGGATTGAGCAGTCAAATACTACAGTAGTTGTATTTGTGCTACAGTTGCCCAGCAATGGAAAGAGAATCTAAAGCCTCTCTGCTGAAGTAAGATTTAGTGCTGACAGTTTTGGTGGAGTCGGCTGTTGGTGCCAGTGCAAAAGGACTCCAGGTGACGGGAAACAACCAATGTCAACAGCCGGCACATCAGAAAGAACATACTATGCTGGTATGAAGGGTTGCAACCAAAAACCTTTCATTGTAACTTAATATGGTTCATCTGTGAAATGTCAAACATAGGTAGAAAACACCTTATGTATTATAAAAAATGATTTTGTCGATTGACCAACTGATTTATCAACTAATGGTTATAATGGTGTAACCTACTGAACACTCAGTTGCCAGTGTTTTAGTTACTCTTAGCTAAAACTAATACAGTCTAATACAGAAACCTATTTTCTTTTTTACTTCTATATTTATCTGTACATATTTCTGTCTTTTTCTGCAGCAAAACATTAATTTACCTTCTGGGAATCAATAAAGGCTCATCTTATTCAAAGTAAGGTCTATGAAAGATTCTGCACACCCACACAGGTGTTTTGTTTCTTCAGATTAATTAGATCTCAAGTCTGGTTGAAATTGGGAATGATGTGAGGTCGCCAAACTCGGTGCACTCCCTGGCCCACAGGATGCTATTTGCGAACCTTTTCCCATGGTTTATGCCAAACCCCCACTGCTCCTGTTAGAAACATAATATGCATTCCTTGCTTTAATATTATCATTGGGACTATCCTAGCTAGCATGATGAGCTAGCCAATTGTTAAAGGATTATTGTCTTCCACAACAATTCTTCCACGTAGCTTGAAATTAATGTATAATATATGTAATTGGATGTGCTCAAAAACACTTAAGGTGCAATGACTTCCAGCGACGCAGCACACGGTGAGATGACTCAATCAAAAAAAAAGTTCTTATCTCTTTTTGTCACCCTTCACTGGCGGAGGACATACTTGACATACTTCCATGATGAACAGCTTGATTTGCCATCTGTATCAAGTTGCTGAGGCAAAAGTGGGGGGATGGTTGTAAGGAAGAGCAGGGGAGAGTAGTCACTTTTTGCAACTGTAGACACTGAGCCTTAGATATTTATTCCTTCATCTCCTATTGGAGAAACATTGGTTCCTACTCACAGGCATGTCAAGTCGTCCTCAGATTGCTACAGAAGAACAGGAAGATCGACTCACAGACACCCATTAACAAAGCAGTCATGTACCCTCACTTCAGCTTCATGTAACACTGTGAAGGCGCAAACGTGAGTACACAAGTGAAAATATTCACACACACGCACAGACTAGAACAGCAGAAGGTGAGCCATAACAACTCTCCCCTCATTACGGCAAAACTCGAATAGCCTGTCTCACCCTTCTCTTCCCCCCTCCCCTTCCCTGCTTGGTCTCCCCTCCTGCTGCATTACTGACACTCTTCTCTGTTATAGTGGCTAGCGTACAGAGAGGAAGGGCTTTAAATGTTGTTGTTTTTTTTCTTGGTTCTCTGGAGATGTCAGCTCCTATTCTCTCTGGTTGGAAAAGGAAGAGGATGAGAAAGAGGGAAGGGGTTCTGAAGAGGATTCAGAAGCTGGGGGAGGAGGCCAAGGGGGGTGATTAGGTTTGCAGCTGAGATCCACGCAGCACTCTAGGCTACAAAGAAGACCTGTCTGCTGACTTTAATGCTGCACGCTGCCACCAGTAGAATGTTTAGAAAGGGGAGAGACTTTGCACAGAGATGAAAGGGAAGAAGGTGCAAGAGACAAAGAAGGATACAGGGTAGAAGACGAAGAGACAGACAGACTGACATACAGAACATGGGCAGTAAAGGTTGAGATACGCCACCTTAAGATGGCATAAACACACACAAATGTTTGGGACACTGAAGCTCCTGACTCAATCCTGCTCCTTACTATGGTGAAAATTAGTATTCTGTCAGTTCTAGTGTTGATGTTCACACTGCTCTGGGCAAAATTAGGACATGAGTGTCTCCTTCCCATCATTCATAATGCATGACACACAATGTGTGTGAGGCATATCACTTCAGAGACTGGCCACACCAAACCCTGCTGAGGATTAAGTGAAGATCTCCCAAAGAATACGGGATTCCAAGATAGGTCCGAAAGGAAGCATCATTTATAATTGAATCATCCCCAGAGGATAGTGCAGCCTGTCTGCCTTTGCCAAGGCTTCGAGGAGAGCCCAGAACTCCTCTGCTCCTCACTGTCTGCCTGTCTGTCTCTCCCTCTCCCCCGTCTCATGCACAAATGCAACACAACAACCTCAGCCACTGATCTCATCCCTAGGCCTTTATGACTCAAACCCAAGTTGGTCACATTAACTCATTCTGAACTTTTTACAAACTTGCCTTTTTTTGGACCAAAGAGTTGCGAAAGATTGTACAAACACAGCATTACAAAATTGGCTTTGGTTTGTGCGATGTCCTTTCCAACTGGGGATGTCAATGAATGTGGAAATTGCGTCAGCTGCAAAGTCACAAGGAACACAACAAGCTTTGCTCATCCAATCATGGGTGAAATTGAAAGTCAACCAGAAGATAGGATCACAGAACACAAGAGATCCATTAAAAGTAAAGAAAAAACCCAGTGTCCACACATTTCTGTAGGCCAAACATTCCACTCTTTTATTGGTATTGATAAGACCAATTTGGGGCTGAGCAGGAATCCAAAAGACATTGCCCCTTCACCTGGGGGGGCTGGGATTCAAGATCCAGACTTCCATGGGACCACAGGATTATCTGTGCACACAAGCATGTGAGAACCAGGTAGGGGTGCACACAGGCCTTTAAAAACGTAAATAACATTTTTTACATAGAAAAAGTATGGTTTGGAAAAAAAAATCTGAATCCTATCGTAGGTGCTCGCACACACAGAGGGGTGGTAAAGGTTAAAAAGTCAATGAGGGCCGTTCTAGAAATTCATGAAATAGAAAAATTATAAAACCCTATCATTTTTTACACCATCAAAAAGTGCAAATGTATATAACAAAAACGTGCTAGAACATGCAAGAAATTGAAACATTATATAGCAATAAGTGCTGGTATATGTGATAAAAGTACTTATAGATAAAAATCATGGAAAAGCAAGCAAAGGGTTAAGAAAATAGTAAAAATGCATAATTTATCATAAATATTTACAAGGTAAAATGGGTGGGTTGAAGAGTTAGAATCATGCATCAAGTAATGCTAAATGTAAATACATATTTGATCACAAGGAAACTTCACATTGCACCTTACCTTATGGTAATTGTAACGATTTTATATTGAGACTGTGTGGTAGTTTATACTGTTTACGTAACATTTTGTTCGGTACATTTATTCTGAAATTTGGCTGTTTGGTTGTATGCTATTCTCTAAACGGGCGTTCAGTTCTTATTGGATAACTAAAGATTGAACCAAGTTGAAGTGAACAGGTATATATATATATATATATATATATACACAGTTGTGTTCAAAATAATAGAAGTCCAACATCACTAAGCTCATAAATCATATTTTTTGGTAGAAGTGATATTTCTACTTGGCAAATAATTTACTAGTAAGTGTTGTAGAGTCATAAAAAAACAACAGAGCCAACAATCATGGCATGCATGCTGCTC
>NC_048424.1:19578863-19684244 GCF_013103735.1 Etheostoma cragini
TATGATCAGAAGAAGGCTATGTGAAGCAAAGCTATCAGCAAGAAGCCCCCCCGCAAAGTCCCATTGCTGGAAAAAAAAGACATGTACTGAATAGGTTGAAATTTGCCAAAGGACACATTGACTGGGCAAAGGAGAAATGGTGCAACATTCTGTGGGCTGATGAGAGCAAAATTGTTCTTTTTGGGTAAACAAGATTGATGCCATGGAGCGGCCAGCCCAATCCACGGACCTCAATCCCATTGAACACTTGTGGGGTGACATCAAAAATTGAATGTGCAGTGTTCCCAATGCATTGATAATATGGAATTAAAAGCTATTCTAAGGATTTTGAGCATTATTCACATTTTAAAACACACTGATATTATTCTGAACATAACTGTATATAGGCTTATTTTTTATTTCTTATTTACTATAGAATGATAAAGGTCCTGTGTTGAAATGGGCGGGTTGAATAAAGAGCATGCTCTTCCAGTGAAGCAGATAGTGCAGCAGGTTATTTTTCACAAGATGTCAACAAACCACAGCAGCAAATAGATTTTGCTAGTTCGGTTTGTTGGCCTGGTTGTGTACAGAATGTAATAACTCAAGATGGATTGACTATCCGTCAAACTGGCTGCCACCTTTCCCACACCAACAACCAGCTCAAATATTTGCTCGACAGTAGGTAGCTGGTGTTATTTTCAAGCTCTGATGACAGAGACAGCTCAGTAACTTCTTTGCCTCTCTCTCCTCCTCAGCTGGCTTCAACAGAAAGTCTGCAAATGTGGGAAGTGATAATTAAAGTGGCACTTCTGCATATAGTATACCCTCACATACAGCAAGTGCCGTTTTAAATGGAAGCTGACAGCTAAAAAACTAAATGTTACAAGTTGAAGGAGATAGCAATCTTAACTTTTCTATGTTGGCCCTGTCAAATCCTTATTTCTACAGGCATGTCCGCTTTGTATTTCAACTACAGGTAGATTCTTTTTATATAACAACTTGAGAATCTCTGTCAGATGCCCACCTGATTTTTTGAAAAATATGTATCAAAGAGCTGGACGTACGGTCGCTACAAGAATTGGACTTGTACTAAATAAGCAGAGCTAATCTTCTCTTTGATTTTGACAACATCAAATAGAAAAGTGCTTGAACCTAATATTCACAGTAATGGTTCTTCATCACAGGGGAGAACAAACAACATAACCAAGCTGACAATACAGATAATTTTTTTTGAAAAACAAAATCAAACTGTAAATAAACATGCCTGGTGACCCTTTTTGTTTGCTCGGTGCCTTGCTTGTCTGAATTTGATGATTGCCCGCTGAAACACAGCTTCATTGTCTTCTCCAAAGCTACACCAGCTGTGCCTGCGGTTGGCATAGCAACCCCACATCCTAGCGACCAATGTCTGTGACAAACCTGATATTGTCTCCAACTCTCCCGACATCAAGCACCTTTACGTCTCAATGATTAGCTCACAAGCAGTTCCTTCCCACTAATGACAGACAGAAATACTTGTATGTGCATTGCAATGCACCTCCTACACTTATTGAAAGCTCACTCACAAGCTCGAAAACACACACACACACACACACACATACAGAGTGCAGGCTGGAGCGTGAGACTGCAAAAAAAAAAAAAACTCAATCAAGTTTGTACTTTTCAGAAGTTTACTCAGCCGCCTTCCTTCGAGCCAAGGACTTCAATTCCACAGTTACATTGAAGGCAACGCTCACTGTTGCACTGCTATTCTCACAGAACAACAGGTCTGCCATAAATGGCAACCTTGATGAAGTGATTGGTTTTGACGAGGTAGCTCTTATTCAGAGTGCCATGCAGTGCAACCTTTAAGGTACACAGTTAAGTGTTGACATTCTTTTCCGGAAACTATTTCTTTTTTACTATTACACAATAGTGCTCAGCAGAGAAACATTCAGTGGTCTGTATCCACGACAGTCCACTTTGAGGATTGCTCCTGTGCTGCCGGAAATTCCGTCGGATGAACCTCTTCTCGGCTGGACCTTCCACTTTCTCTGTGTTGTCACTCTAAACAATGGTGGATTTATGAGGACTGTTGTTAACTGCTCCTCAGATCTCTGCAGGGTAAATCCAGACAGCTAGCTAGACTACTTGTCCAATCTGAGCTTTTTGTTGCACAACTAAAGCAACTTTTGAACAAACACATGTTCCACCAAAACAAGTTCCTTCCCGAGGCAATTTTGCAGCCGCAACGGGTCTTTTTATGCAAATAGCAATAAACCAGAGCATGTTTTTCTCCCATCCCGGAATGCTGTGTGGACTAGCCGGACTTTCCTCCGCAGCGCTGCTGGAGGAAGTTCTGGCAAAGCGAGAGTGAGATTGTAGACAAAACATCTCTCATCACTCATCATCATCTGTGTGCACAACCAAGTGTGCCTCTGTAACCAGCTGTATTATTCCAGGCAAAGGTAGGTGAGAGTTTTCATTTAAAGGTCTTTGACATGTTGACTTTGAGTGACTGAGCTGAGGTTGGGCGCTGGAAAACAACAGGTGACACTTCAGGCGGAAATCAATGAGAAGTGCAAGTCTGATGCATTCTGCAAGTACATATGTTAGGTCAAGTAATGTACAGTATAATTATTCTATCCTACATATGGCGCAGACTGACTCGTGACAAATATAGAAAATATTTCAAAATAGCTGAGAGACATCTAATGACCGAAGATGCATTCATTCAGGACAAAAGGCGACACATATGAAAGTTGTATCAATTACACATTTTGGCCTACGCAGTCACCAGATCTCAATGAATGAATAACGTTGGACTAAGGTGTTGGACAGAGATATCCACCACTACTATTGATGTACCAAACGAGGGAATACTTTGTGTAATAATGGTGTTCATCCATTCAATCTAAAGTACTACAAACATGTCAAATCTATACAGTTTGCTGTTACCCAATAAAGCTACATGCACAATTTCACATATTGTCGAATTAATGGAGACCAGAAGTAATTTACTTCAATGGAAGGTGAATGGCGGACAGTAGTGGCCTAGGACACCCTTGTGGCTGCTACATCTGTACCAAAATACAGCAAGGAACAGACAGTCCAGACGTCAGTTCTGTCGAGCAAAAGATACAGTTTCAGAGCGTGGGAAATGTGTCACCCAAAATAGTTCCAAAATATGTTTTCCTTTAATCTGAATATACCTGGCATGCAATCATACTATTTAAGATCACATGCACATAATCTCACTATATACTATATATAGTCTTCTCTCACTCCTTTTCTTGGTCTCAAAATCACACACACAAGACACACTACTAGCTAAATAGCACACTATGACCAAGGCAGTCTTTATCACTGCAACTGGGATTCGATATTGGAATGGCACTCTGTAGTTGCTGTTTTCCAATTCCCTCCGGCAGGTGGTTTGACTTCAGCACTCTATTGAATGTGTCAACCATATAATTAATGCCCACCCTGTCTTCAATTCACCTCCAACCTCTCCTCCCCATTCTTTTCCTCTTCCTCCACCATTGACCAGTTACCTTGCCGCTGTTTTGCCAGTAGCTTTATCCCCTGCTCCAAGGACATTGAGCCTGAGACAAAACAAAGCAGTGACTCAAGCCACGGCAGAAAAAAATGGCGATGGAGCTCCAATCCATCTCTTTTCAGCCATTTAGCCACAAAGCCATGGAGAGGTTGGTCCTGCACCACCTCTCCTGTTATCGGTTTCCAATTCTTTATCAAAAGGGAGGTAGCAACAGAGATAGATTCTTAAAAGGCCACTGCCATGCAGCCTATCTACTAATAAACAAGAGGAGTTGCAATCGATGAGAGGGGCAGAAAGGGACAGACAAGGGGTAAAGGGTTCTTTTTGAAAGCTGTAATTAACGGAATACTTAAGCGAGAATTATGGATTGGAGATAGGCAGGGGTCCTCACTGAGGACGAGACAAAGACGCCAAGTAAGCACGTGTTTGAAGAGATTGTGCACATCTGCATGTGTGCCTGGGAGTATGAAGTGAGCTTATGTGAAAGTGTGTGTGGATGTGTATGCTGATCAGTGGCCAAGGCTTAGCTGAATTTGCCCGGAGTGAGGTTGAGAGGGCCTGGGGGAGTTTGGAGGGCAGCAGGATGGAACAGACTGGCCTCTCAGTGTGTCTTAGTGTCGGCCTAATTAAAGGCTAAGCCAAAATAGCTCTCCATGTTGCTGCTGTTTTTCTGTGTGAGAGCTGTGTGGATGTGCTGAAACTGTAAGTGTGTCTGTAGATGTTCAAGTTTTTGAAAACCTTTACTTACATATTTATGTGTTCATCCATACTCTGTGGTGAGTTTTCCCATCCTCGTATGGCCTATGGTAACAATTTTACGTCTCAAAACCCTCATGATGCCAGATAAAAGAGTTGTTCATTTGTCATGTGATATTGGGTGTAGGCTACTTTTGTTCAGTCAATTCAAATGGATTAAATAGATACTGTATCATGCCCTGAGGAAGAAGAAAGTTTCCAGGAATGTGCTGGCACAACAAAACGTCTTAGAGGAAATCAGGTTGTCTTTCTTAGCTTTCAGTGAAATTTCCTATTTCCTGGGCACTAGTTGAGTAAGCTGAATAAGAGATATTACTTAATCATATACCTCTATTAAGTGACCAGTGTGTGTGTGGGGATAAGAGTGTGTGCCTACCTTTTTCTGGTGTGCAGATTCCAAGTAAGTAAGTAGGTGTATTCCTTGAAGCTAAGCTGCCAAGTGTATTTTTCCCATCTGTCTCTCTCTTTTTCAACTCTTCTTCTTCTTCCTCTCTCAATCTTTCATTCATATAACTCATATACCTTACCTACACCAGGCAGCCCCAGTTGCTGCCTTTGAAGATGTACTTAGCTGAACTGACGAGAAATTTAAAGCAAGCAACTGCGGCTTTCAACAGCTCATGAAAGGCAAAGGAAATCTGCCACTGTGTGAGTCAAATGGATGGGGGAATTGTTGCAGTGGCATGGGTAGCGGGGACGAAGACTATAGGCAAAACCACTGTACAAAGCTTACTTTAATCCGTCAGCCCAGGCACGCACACATTTTGGCTCAAATGGTACGCATGAAAATGAGCAAATGCACAGGAAAGAAAGAAAGCCTCATCCGGGAGAACCCCTGAGCGACTTTTGACAAAACAGGAACCAAGACTGCGTCATTCAAATATATTTTGGCATGTCTTCATTTAACAGGTCTTTTTTCTCTTCACCCTGGAACAATACATTGGCACAAAGCATGGACCCCCCCAAAAAAATGATCTCAGTGCAAAACCAAATTGAGAAATTTATTCCACCACCCTGGGGAGTCAAGCTCATTTAAACAAATCAATGCTTGTGTGATATGGAGACCTACCTATGGGCAAGCAATCCATTTCTGTTATAAAGAAAAAAAGAATGTAGCTGCTCAGTGACCTACACACTTTAAATATGTTGCAGTAGAAAGGCAAGGTGATGGGGCCCATTGTATAGTCTAGACATGAGCTTTTGTTTCATCAAAGGGAAGACATCAATCCGCAGGCTGAGCCAATAGGGCAACAGGTGCTACAGTCACACAGAGCCTATCTGGATCTGACTTGATTTTACTATGGTGTTGGATATGAATACTGATAAGTACGTGTTTGACAGTGCCAAGGGAGGCATAAATAGCAGCAAAAACTATGCAAGAAGAGCGATACATACATTTGAATTTTCTGGCGAAACTTTATGCACTGTGTATTTGTATTGCTTTGTATATAGATGGCCGAGGCAATACAGTTATATTCTCCTGTCTGGTGTAATGGACAAAGGGCATATGTTCTTTATTACATACAGTGGCAAGGCTGTTCAACTTAACGTAACACATGAGGCTGCAACAGTAGAATATTACGATCAATGTGATCTGCCCCAGCCATTTATGTAAAATATGAGGCAAAAAGTAAGAAAACTACACTCTTCTTCAAAATGTTTCTTGACAGCTTTAACCGGCTTAATTCTTGTTCGCATTTCATAAATGCCTTTTATTAAAGCCTTTCTTATCTTGTACACAACCTGACTACCCAATCCCGGATGTGGAAGGTCATGAATATAGACTACCAGGGAAGCTACGGCAGGACCACCCACAATGGAGTTGTGACTAGTTTGTGATGCTTTTGTTGAATTTTTATTTGATTTGTAATTTTTTTTTAATTATTACTAAATTAAGCCTGGCCTTAGTTGATGCAGGACGTGGAAGTCATACGCCCGCTGATTAAATTATTCCTATTGAAGCACACCAATCACAGCCATTCTCACATCAAGGTGGTCCTATTAAATATGACCTTCCTAGTTCACAGTTCTAACACGACTCAACGGTTAAAATGGTTTTTAATGTCTTGCTTTTGGCTCATTCTTTTTTTCTTTTCTTTTTTTTACTCAAGGTGGTTTCTGCAAGGTGCTCCCTGTTTAGGCTGCTTAGCTGGCCCAGAAAGAATTATCAAGAGTGGAGCCATCATCACCAAGCACAACTTTACTGTATGGCTTTCCCTGGCCCTGCAATCTCATGTCCGATGTTCAGTGTCCTTGGGCAAGACACTGAACCCAGAGTTTCCCCCGAGGCTGCGCCATCGGAGTGTAAATGTGTGTGAATGTTCATTTGATGAGCAGGTGGCACCTTGTACGGCAAACTCGGGCCACAGTGTATGAATGTATGTGAATGATGAATGGTTCCTGTACTATGTAAAAGCGCTTTGAGTAGTCGTGGAGACTAGAAAAGCGCTATGTAAGAAAAGTCCATTTACATTTACATTTTTTATACAGTATCATCATAACATATTATCATAATGTATTTCCATTTGTTGAAATTAATAGATACATCGCTGTCGAGAGTGTTCCTGACTGAATTATAGAGGAAGTAGTAAGATTATGATGGGATAGAAGTAGGCCACTGAAGCACAGAGCAGATTTGAGAATACACTGAACGTTACCATTGAACTGTTGCAAGGCTCAACAGCGTTTGAAAGGTTACTTTGGAAATGAAATAAGTAACTGATTACAAGTTTCCCTATTTAAAATGTAATAGAAGTTTAAGTTTTTCAATAACTTTATGATAGTAATGTAATTTATAACACTTAATTACTTTTCTAAATTTCTAATACTGTTTTCAAGCCTGGTAGTGTTAACCTTACAGCAGTACTCAACGCTGACTACGGTCAAACTGCTTCCCTACTTCATATAATATGACAGCTTGGTGTAACTGTAAGCCACATATGGGCAGATGTTTCCTGAGGTTAGAAATTGACATTTTCAACGTCAACAGCATTTTGGTCGCTGGCAAACCTTCTTTGCATTGGTTATGTTTGAATACTTCTAAGATTGTTTTATGTAATGTTTTTTTTTAATTTCCAGCATAGGAAAGCGTGTTCATCTTTGGCTAATTGGCAACCCTGAGACATCTTGAGGCGCAATTTAACTGTCAAAAGGTTGGCACTGCAAATTCAAACCAAGAACCAATCGAAGCATCCGAATAGACTTCAAACTTTACTAAACCCAGTAACGGTAACCAATTACAGTTATAATTTTGTAATTAAATTACCTAACGCCATTACGTGTAACTAGGTTACTCCCCAACACTGATGTTAAATACTCAAATTCTACTTTCTATTTCAAAACATCCATGCAAAAACATTCCTGACATATTCTGTTGGATTAAAAAAAAAAAATTGGACAATGTAACTTTGAACTAAAAATGTCAAGAAGTAAGCTGGGATGAAAGATAGGACTGGAAGGCATCTTTCCGCTATAACAGAGCATGTATACATCTACCCAACGAGCAGTCCTGACATCAAACATCAAAGCTGTCTCTGGAAGAACGTTTTTGTTATGTCACATTTCCCATTACCTTTATCAATTTAAACTTTTATTTTGTTCCATCAGGTGCACCATGAGCACCCTGCCAGCGATTACAATAGGAGTTCTTCAGATTGATGTCATTTCTATCAAGGCAGAGAGGCATTCACTGTTGTAAAAAAAAATAAAACTGTTGTTTAGACAGAGAATGAAAATGCTTGACTGGGTTAGTGTCAGCGCCTTGCACTGCGTGTGTCTATGGCTGTGGATGATCCAGGTGCATTTGTGTGCACGAGTGCAGGTGCATGTTTGCATATGCAGGCTGCTGCAAGTATAAATTTCATCCGGAGACACTCATACTTCAATTCAGTTGGCTGTGGGTTCTTATAAAATATCCTCAGGCAAATATTTACATTACAGTATGACGACAAAGAGAAATCAGAATCTATGAAGCCTCATATCCCATTACCCATCACAATATTCTCTAACACAAATATCCCCCACACTGGCCTCCTATGACTAACTGCCCTGCTAATTCTGGCCAGCTGTGTTTGTGTGTAAAAATGGGTGAAAAAGCACTACAACTCATGGGGAGTAATTTGAAAGGACATTACTGTTACAAAAAACACATCAGTTTAATGCTAAATATCCCAATTTCATCCCATGAAGATTGCGGTTGTTTGAGCCTCTTCAGAATCTAATAAAAGATTTAGACATTTATCAAAGCTTATAAAACCAAGCGGGAGAGATTAGACTAACAAACTAAATCCCAAGAAAACTCTTTTTTCCCTTTATGGTGGTTTGTTTTTTCACATCTTTACACAGAACGCGATGGCAATCAGGCTTTAGTGAAAATGAGGGATGCTACAGTCCTACTAAATATTTCTCTTTCTCTCTTAAACATGCTGATTGTGCTATGAGATGGCACTAACGTACTGTGTGTGTGTCTGGGATTTGAGATTTAGGGAGCTTCAGCAGCAGCAGCCATAGTGAGTGGCCCTGTGTTGCACTAAGAGTCCTTTCTCATTATATGCTATCAGCGCTATCAGGTTTGGCTGCAAGGTATTTCACTTTGCAGAGAGGAGGCCCAACAGGCTCTGGAGCTTTTTTATCACCTAACACTTTAATTGGATCTTTTAGCACTAATCTGCTGCCCCCAAAACACTGCCTGGGTTTTAATTAAACAAACGCCATATTAGATTTCACTTAGGGCTCCTTGAAATGCCACATTTAACTCATCCTCCAACATGGTGCCACAGGGAAGTGACGCAACCCACCACACCAAAAAAGTCATTATATCAGTGTATTGCTCTATGTTCACAAACGGCATGAAGTATTCCTTAACAGCACTGAAATCCATTAAAAGCTTGTGTTTAGAGGTTACAAACCTCTAAACTCTTTTACTCTTCTGGGGCTGTCACGATATGAGGAATCAAGGCTTCTGTGCTAAGCCTGTGTCACCACCCTCATGCCCAGTGGCCTCATTCGGATGCCACTCCTACTAGAGACCTCAAACAGCCCAATCGCCTCATCTTGACACTCCTTGGCTTCGATTAACACCAGGATTATTCAGCCAGAACGAGTCAACAACACTCATATTTCTCTCGGAGACAGGGATAAATGGATCATTCTCACGCTGCCGATGAATCAATAAAACATTACGCTGATGCAAAAAGAGTTCCCATGAGAAAGGTGGCTCACCAACGCTGCTGTCTTCCTCTGCCTATTTGTCTTTTTCATCTTCCTAACTTTTAGCAGGAGAAGAAGCGTCAGACAAGGGGATGGGACAGCATAAAGACATGAAAGGAGAAGAGGCGTTGGCTATTTCATAGCTTTGTGCTGTCTGTATTGATGGAAGATTTCATCACAGCTAAAGCATGAAATCATTCGTTACACCCAGATAAGTGGAGCATCACAAGAACCAATTAATACTCTGAGTGGTTGATCGAACGCTGAGCAACGAACGAAGACTTGTCAGACCTGGAGGAAATAGCTCACTGTGCTGCGCTGTCGTATCCAGGATACATCACACTAGAAAGATATAAGGACCCACTATTGCACCCTTGGGTGCAGGAATGGACCAGTGCGGAGGCCTAGTGCTGACAGTGGATCAACGTGTGCAAGCCTAAGATAGCTATCTCCAAGTCCTGACCAATGAGAGTTTGACTCTTTCCTCACTTACAACCACTTACTGCAGTCACATTAAATCTATGCCTGTGGATAGTGTGATTGGGCCAGCCTGCCTTCCCTCCCCAAAGCAAGCAAACCCAGGGATGCTTTTTTTCAAATATTGCAATTTTTTTCTCTACTCTTTATAAGATTGGAATTATCTTTGATAATTGGCACCTAACATAGTGCCCTTAACCCTAATCTCTCTCTTTCTCTGCTACTCTATCTTTTCTCTTTGTTGTGGCATTGAGGCGATCATTATTAAGCATGACAGTATGGGGTGCTGTAATCATGTAGGTGTCTTCCTAGTTGAGCTTTTCTATGTATATGCATGAATAAAACCTAAGATGAGCACTTAAAAGTGCACTGGAGGTGGTGGTAGTCATGGTTTTGGTCGCATAACCACCATCCAGCATTTATTAGCACTCACTGTCACTGCAAATAAGCACAGCTAAAGCTATTAATGCCACCAGAGCAGTGCCATAAAAGACAGCAGGCACCAAAATAGTCATGCAAGTCCTTGATAAAACAATTAAGCAATGTATGAAAAAGAATATTTCCACTAATGATGAATAACCCCCTTGTTGGGGAACTCTTATTTGATTCTATGTAAAAGTGCACACATACTGCAGATGAATGGTTAGTGCACCATTGAAGCACATTGGTATTCTGTTGGAACTTGCTTTGTGGATTTCTGCGGCCATTGAAGGGAAGAGAAGCCACGGGAGAGAGAATGAGAAACCACTGCATCAAGGTTTAAATGACAATAGTGAAATATCAGTTAAAGAGGAACATCAAAAATGGATTTGGATATGAAAAGCAATGGAGAGTACAGGGGGGGGAGAGGGACATAAAGAAAGAAAGAGTGATACCAAAAGGCTTTCCGGAGGGAGTTACAGAGGACAAAAAAAAAGGAGAAAACAACAGTGACGGATAAAGAACCAAACAATCTGTGTCAAGACTTTTACACATTTCTCTCCAGTGGCTCCAATTCCCTCAGTAGGCTCCGATTCCCCCCTCTAGCTACAACACACCACTATCTCCTACCTTTGTGTGTGTTGGACAGACTCTCTGCCTAGCTAATTATGTCCTTGTGCTAGAGCCATCTCTCTGCCCCTGACCTTTACCGCCCAGCTCCCAAAAGACCGCCATCCACTCCACTCCGTCTAAAT
Organism: Etheostoma cragini; assembly: GCF_013103735.1. Taxonomy (NCBI): domain Eukaryota; kingdom Metazoa; phylum Chordata; class Actinopteri; order Perciformes; family Percidae; genus Etheostoma; species Etheostoma cragini. The sequence continues at coordinate 19,590,000 of NC_048424.1, forward strand.
GTCTGTCCCACCATCACTCTTTGCTGGTCCACGAAAAAGAAATGAGGAGAATTGTGCTTTCCTTTATCTTCATTTCATAGGAAAGGGTACACACTATCCTCCTAAAACATCTATGGTGCTTGGCCAGGGTTTAAAATGATTTGCTGCATCTATGCGTGCTTGTTACTACATGCTCTGTGTGTGTTGGGTCTACCATTTTGTCACTGTGATCAAAGCTAATAACAGTTGAATTTCTATGGTGAAGAACCAATCAAAATAAAATAATAATACAACTAGATCTGCCCATTACTTCCTGATGGCACACCTCAGCAGGGCTCCACAATCCAATCAAACGGCAGATAATGAAAGCAAGGAAGCAATTTAAAACCTTGAGGGTCCTTCGAAAGCAAAAAGGCAGCAATCACGCAGATCAGCCAATATTATGGCAGACAATCCATACACCTTGCACCACTTTTCCCCCCCTCTTTTCTTGTCCATCGTTCTCCGTCTCTTTTGCTTTATACATTTGTATTTTATCTGCTTCACTTCTATCACTTCGTCTCTCTCACTGCAGGGCAGGATAATTAAAGTTCTTTGATGCTCGCCCCTTGCCAACTACTTCACAGGGACAGAGTTAATGGAAGTCACTGGCTTCTACCAGACCTTAGACTTTAAATTGAATGTCTCCACTCCATTTGAGAGCTGTATAAAAGATAAAAGGGCAAAGTGATAGGCTCTTTGCTTCCTGTTCATAGACCTCAAACTAGACAACTAGACACTTTAGTGGTCACCACTGCCTCATATTCATGACAAATTATTATCAGTTGAATGTTAGTGCCTATGACATGGGTGATTGTCTAAAGCCTGGCTACTGTACACGTGTTAAATTAATGTGTGGGCCCTGGTACACGGAAGAGCACAGAGAGTGAAATGGCTTTTTTGAGATTTTAGTTATATGGTTTTGGCAGGAAAAACTGTCTATCCGCTGTCCTCTTTTGTCTACCTAATATTTTATCTAAACATTTCTGAAGCAAACGCAAGTCTGCCAACAGGAAAACCAAAAACCAAGGGAATGGGGATGTCCTGGTGGGTAGTGCCCTTTGTAAGTCCCGCACTGTGTCAAACATATTTTTGTTACTTCCCATTTGGCTGTCTTCCTTTACTATGGGTCGTTATCAAAAGCAGAGCAGGGTTAAAGCAACAAATTGTTGGAGGCTTTGTTGCCGTCAACTGCAGTATACGCTCAATTCCTAAGGCAGGACTGGGCATGACACAAATGATATGGAAGTTTCTTCACAGCACATATAGTACATAAACTACCCCTCTGTTTGCACAACTCTAAGGTTTTTGTGTGTCACAGTTGGAAAAACAAAGGACCGTAGTTATGGTAATGTATGTGGCATTGATGTATCTTTCAGCTTGAGGTGGAAACACAGACACATACAGTACCTCCCCACACATAATGTGTATGTATCAATCAATTTATTAACCCACACACTTTGTTTGTGTGTAGTATCAATGCGACTGATTAGTAAAGCATGCTTCTTTCAGCGTGGGAAGGATCTACTGTATAAAATGAACATTTATATTAGCTGTTTTCTTAAGCCTCGTTTTTCTTTTTCCATTCTATTTTTAGTTGCCCGATATGTTGTGGTTTCTGATGAATCCTCCACAGGATAAAAATAAATATGTGCGTTCATGCTCTGGCTGCCAATGCATACAGGCTTGTCTTCCTGGAAAATACCCTCTCCACAATGGACTTCATGACTAACTACTCAGAGTTAAGTGGGTTAAGACCACTTTGCATTAGCACTTATGTGTAAGTGCTGTATTGTTTAAATATTACCAAGTAAATAAAGGCCCTTCTTTCTCCTGATGCGAGCGCACGTGTTAAACAAGTTCTGAATTGCAGGGGATATGGATATGTCGCTTTGTATAAAAGATAAAAAAAGTTTTGCGGGTGCATCCATACTGCCTGAGTCTGTGTGCATCTGGATGCGTTTCTGGACAGGCTTTGAAGTGTAACCACACTGAGGTGCATTCAGCATGGCAGGAGAATTGCTCCTGGCGATACCACGGCTAGGAAGTGCAGTGAAAACAAACACACGTACAGTATGCACGTGGACACACACAGTTGGAGGCAGTCTGAGACAAAGGAGTGACAGTATTTAATGAGACAGGAGAATGGGCTGCAAAGCACCATATCTGCCAGCTCCCATTTAGTCTGCAGCATCCAGGAAAACCAGACCTGACCAGAGTTGCCAAGTTTGGTCTGGTGAAAAAAAAAAAAGAAACTTGAGATTATTTTAATATTCACCAAGCATACGCACATCTCTTTAGTTTGACTTTCTTTTACATTTTGAAATATTAAAGCCATCAATACTGACTTATGGGCTTGTTTATCATCTGCAGCAATGTTGCGACAGCAGATCTACTATACTGCAACGCTTTCATGCCAAAACGTCTGAGTGTGATTCATGAGGTTCAGACAGGTGTTAAAAGTTAATTGTTGTTGTTTTTTGAATTATAGATAAAGCTTGTTACTATCAATCAACTAATCAATTTATTTATTTATTTATTAAGTTCCAGCATCCTAAAATTTCAAGATCTTTTATATTTAAAATGTTTTGAAATACTATTTATAATTGTGAACAATGGCCTTCCTGTCTGTGTTAATATATATATATTTTTTAAATAAGAGGAGGTACTGTAATCATAATTTAAGATGGTTCTCTATCTTTGAAACTGGTAAATATAGATGTGTTTCAGATTTGGGGTTTAAATTATGGAATAAACGTAATGAGTTGAAAGTGTGCAAGTCTCTGTTGACTTTAAAAAAAAGGTTATGAAGTAATTTGATCAAAATTACTAGGATTGTACCAAATTATTTAGTTTCATTTAGTTATGATGGATTTCTAGTTGATTCAATTATCTACGGAGGCAACTTGCGGAAAGTAATTGTTTCTTTTGTGTATGTTAATTGAAATAAAATTATTCATCATCATCAAATGAACAAGGGCCATACCACAAAAAGGCCTTGCATATTAAACGTCAAGGGGGCCACAAATCAGAAAGTGTCACAATTCGATATTGATTTTTAGGCTTAAGATTCAATTCAAAATCAATTTTGGATTCAAAAACGATTCTCAAATAAAGAAACTATTCACAGTATGTGAATGTATTTCCCATGTATACATGCCATTACAAAAATTAAATAAATACAAAATAAATATAAGTCAATTCTTTGAATTTTATGAATCGATTTTGAATCTGTAGAACTTGAATCGCGATACGAATGTGAATTGCTTTTTTTTGCACACCTTATTAAACATACAGTACATGCACACACACTCACACGAGGACCTTGGTAATAATATTGAGCCATATCAACCCCAAAAAGTCTGAACTTTTACAAAGTCCAGTGGACAACAGACTTAACTCCTCAATAAAAAACCATCAGCTCAATGAGTCATTGTCCTGCGTCCATGTCCTGATTGGCCCAACAAGCCTCTTCACTTCATCAACAACCGCCATAAGGATCAATGTAGCACTTCAGTATTGATTCTGCATCTTGTGGTCAATGCTAACTCAAATAATCACCTCTGGTTGATCATCAATAACACCAGTTCCTCAGCTAAAGGTTAGATAGGATGCTGATTTTTCACGAAGAATTACTGCCCCGCACCAGTAACAATACCTTAATGGATTCTAAAGACAAAGATAATGAAGTGATAGTGTGTGTCTAATAATGTCTGCACCCTTTTTACTGCAGTTTTCAAACAAATCCGGATGGGACGTTAAAATGCACATTTGAAAAAAGGTGAAAATGTCCTATCAAAAAGAAATGCTGCTGCAAGGGGGTGTCGTATAGGCCAATATATCATAATCGGTAATTGTGTTGGAGGCAAGAAGGTTTCCAGAGTTTGTCTTGGCATTAAAAAGAAGACATTTTTCACTTTCTGTAAGGGTCTGTAAGTTAGTGAAGCAGCGCAGCCTTCTATGCTGAGAACATTAAGGTCAGCTGAAACATTAATTCACTCTACATTATACATTATTCAAGCTTCAAACTCGTACACAAACACGCACACATATTTGACATTTGAGAACTGCAACTGTTTGCCTGGACTGGCACTGATATGTACACTATGGCATTGCAGTGGGGTGAATATCCGTTTCTCTTTCCTTTCCCCTAGAAGAGCCCGATAAGCTCTGCTCCGGCTTGGCTAGATAGACAGAACGAGGGCTGAGGTTTTTTTTTTCCTTCTTCTTTTTTTTCTCTGCTGTGTGTCCTAGATGTCAGCACGCAGTGGCAGCACTGCGTTAATTCGCTCAGACGCTGTCACGAATGCGACTCAGCGTAGCCCGAGCCAGCAACTTGGCACGAGGGCAAAAAGGAGAGAGAGAGAGAGAGAGCATTAGAGTGCTTGGACGGAGGGCTAGATAGGGAGAAAATCTGAGATAAGAGAGAGAATTAGACAAGAGATAAAAGGAGGAAAAACAACACAATGGATAGACAAGGGAACACGGGCTATTTATGAAAATGAATGGCTTGGGATGTTGGTTTGTGGAATTAACGGTGACAAATCATGCGTGGGCATCAGTGTTGATTCCATTCAGGCGACACATGGCCGCATGCTCGTGCCTATGGATTCTGGGAGAGTGACACTGTATCAGGATAAGCCTGCCTCCCTCTGCTGCATTCAAAAATGTAATCTGTACTGTATCCTGCCTATTCTAAGGCCAGGTTTTAATGTAAGTCACAACAATGGAGAACTTGCTGGCTAGGTAGAGATAGCAAGACAGCCTGTTCATATTTGTGTAAGGAAAATAAAGTAGTGAATACAATATTTATTTCTCCTGAAAAACAGAAACTAAGCAGCAGATTGGTGAGTTTGTCATGACTGTGTTCTTGTATTGATGACATCTACATTCTGACGAAATAACCATAAGCTAGTAAAAATACAGATAATTCCATGTTATTAGCGCTATTTGTTTGTGACAAGCAATATTATTATAGAGTTTTCTAGCTAAATAGCTTGATGGAGATAGATCGACAGATGGATTGATTTTGTAATGCAGAAAAGAAAGGGAAAAGCGAGCCTTCTGTTTTAAAACAAAATGTGCTTAGTTTACAGTCAGCACTGATAAGGGCAGGCAGAGGTAAGGTAAGATCATCCAAAGTGGTGGCTAGAGGACAGCCATAGAGGAGAAAATCAATTAGAGGAAGAGCGGGAGAGCAAGAGGAGAGAGAGGGGGGAGGGAGGTTTTGCATGTGTCTGTGATAGTATCATCAAGTTCAGAGCACGAGTGCAGAGAGGAGGGGTTTAATGTGAGTGATGGACAACAAAGTTGGAAGAGGGACTATGACTCATATTCGGATGCAGACAAAGTAGCACCAGCAGCGGCAGCAGCATGTTTGCTTGCATACAGTGTGTGTGGACCTCACAATAGACTTCTTTACTTGGCTGCACACTTTAAACTGCATTTCATAAGTAGATTACGAGCACAAACATACATACGTACTATATATTAGGAAAACTATTCAATCTGCTCTTCGCACAAAAGCAAACACAATGTATGGACCGTTGTAATCCTTGCAATTCAAAATCGTTTCTTATAAACAGAGATTAGTCTCACACACACAGACGAGTCAGCATCTTCAGATAAAGCAATGGATATAATAGCTTGGCATGGTATCATTGCTGCTATTAATCCTTCGGCCTGCTTTTGAGCACTTGATAAATCAAATCAAGGAAACACCCACTCCCACCCACACATACACTGATAGAGGAATGCATGGAGTAATGAGCGTCTAATCAATCTTACTCAAGTGGGGCGGCTGCAGTTTCATCCTGCAAGCAAGGCTGTGTTGCTCCGTGCACTGTTTGTTCTGAAGAATATGGGACATATATCGTTTACATCTACGGTGCCCGGGGGGGGGGGCATTTGGGTTTCATTTGAGTTATCCATATCCACTAAGTGCCCTGTAGAACAGGACAAATCACAGGTTAACGTTTGCTTCAGAGTGTCAACCGGTTATGTAAGACAGTAGTGGGGAAGGCCTAGTTCTCTCTTTCCCCTCTCATATCTTGTGATGTTAATTTTACTAGTTTATTTAACCCCCAGCATTGCAGCATCATAAAAATAAATGTAGCTTACTGTGAAAGTACATGGCCTTGCTCATAATTCGACTGTGTTTCGATTTTGGAGTGTCAAAATGAAAACAGCCATTGTACCGGTTTGGAGGTAGTTTAAAGGAATAAAAAGATTAGGATTTCCCCAAGAGTTAATAATTATTATTTATATTAATACTAAACAAAACATAAAAGATGTTAAAAGTCGACAAGGTTCATCTTTATTGAGAGGGAAGTTATTTCAGTGGCCGATATTTTTGACAGGCAGCTGCCAGACGGCCTCTGTAGGGTAATAAACACGTCTCGTCTATGTTCCCATGGTTACGTTGTACAAGCTTGCCAGCTTGAGGAGCAGCCAGATAAACCATGGATTTGTAGAAGCTCATTAACGTAGTCCAAAAACGACCTGTGAAAGCTGTGAGCGTAGTTAGAGAAAGGCATCGCTTGTTCCCAAGAGGCAGTTCGCCGTATACAATCAACAAGGTGTCAAGGAGAGGGCAGACAAACACTCATGACCGCTGACCCGCTCTTAAACCTGTGACCTAACATGGCACAATATTGCCCTTCAAAGAGTGCAAACAATTCCCAGAGTGTTGTGTATTGAGTGCCATGCAATTGGGTGGCAAAGATTTGGAGCATGTGTCAACGTGTGCGTGTCCTCCCTGATGGTGTCGGTGTAAGTCTTTAACACATTTAATTGCAAATGTGCAAGTTTTAAGCTAATTAAAAAAAATTGTTGGCAAAATAAAATGTAAATTAGTGCCATCAAATAGTTTAATGTTGAAATAATTAGAGGACCTGACAAGGTTACATAATTAATCAGGAACTGGTGTTTTTAATCAGCCAGTATGGTGATTAAAGAGCAGGGGTGACATGAACAAGGGTCTCCATCTGGACTCAAAACAGGGAGATTGTGGTTATGTGCAGCCACCCCTGACTATCACAATCATTTGATTAGAAGTTTGCCTCTGTATGCACAACCATCAGTAGAAAAGAAACAGGAACAAGTTTGAGTCTGATCGCTTCACTGAGGATTGTGTAAGCTGTGAGTATATGACCAAGAATCCAATTATTCTCCACAGCAGCTAAAACAAGCAAGAAGGACAGATTCAAGCATATTAGGTGTGTCCCCCATGTGATGCAGGGGCATTTAACTGTGTGTTCCGCTTTTCTTTGTGTTTGTCATTCCTCATAAATATGTCTCTAAACAGGCTTTACATGTCAGGGCACAACACGTGCATGTCGGGGCGCCTTAATTGACCCGTCGCCTTAGCCAATCAATTCTCCCTACAGGTGTTCCTTCATAGGCCCTGTCAAAATTCGATTCACACCGGCTCGGCTTGTCTGCCTGTCTTTCTCTCTTTCTGGCTGGCCATGTGTCCATATCAGTGGTGCTAGAAAGATGATATCATGTTTCCGGCTGGCCAGCATGCCTCGTAGCCAACCCTGGCTGTCTGTTTGCTAAGGGACTGCAGGAAGTCCCAACGCAATATCCACTCTGTGCGTCTGGGCAAGCCCATTAGCTACTTTAGCCTGGACAAGAGTGGGCTGAAGAGACTACACCAATCTCTCTTTCTCTGTCTGCCTACCTGCTGCACCTCTCTTATTTCCACGTGCACACTCTCCTCATCTTTATCCACCATCTCTCTTCTATCTCTTCTTCTCTCTACACAGCTCTATATCTATGTCTTACTTATTTACTCTTTACAACCCTGTGCCTCGTTCTTCCCCTGCAATTTCTTTCACTCCCTTCCGCCCATGATAAACCACAGTGAAAGAGAAATGCAGCATTGGGAACCTGGCAGAGCAAGAGATATTTATCCAGTCCTTGCAGGGCAAGATTGAAGGGATTACAAATATTATATCTGCTTGGCTGTAAACATATTTATCCAGGGGATGAAATATCTGTTGGTTGTGTATGTGTCTGAAAAAAAAAAGGTTTGCCTCGACGCTCTGTCCCAGCTCTGGAGCGCTGAGCAATAACAAAAATTACCTTTGAAACAGTGCTATTGTCTTAACTCTAACTAGCATAAAATGACCCATACAATGGCTCAGTTACTACTGAGGTCCACTTGTCCACTTAAAGGAAGTCATTCGTTTGGTTTCTTCTAAAATGGCTTTTTATACTGTGGCCACCTATGCCAATGAACTATTAAGACAGCCCATTAACCCTAAGGGGAACACCAAAATAGCTTACATTACAAATAATGGTCCATAAAAGTGCTCCATCTTGCTGCCAATTGCACCAACAGCCATTCTTTGGAGAATCAAGGAATCAAGAATTAATCACTGAGGTGCTAATTACTGCCATGAGAGTGTGATGGAGGGTGGTCCTTTATGTAATGTATATAAATCACTCAGCTGCTCTCCTCAAGCTTAAAGTCTTCAGTGCAAACCATAACCAGATCTTAACATATCCTATATAACATATACTATATATCAAATAAAATATCCCCCAAACACTTCAAAAATGTATTTGACTGTGTCTGCTCTTAAAAAGAGACTAAGGCAACAGTTACTAATGAAATATTTTGACCCTTGAATACCGTAAATAGCTAGGGACTTTTAAACTAGCGATTCTAAAATCCTTTTATCACTTGGTAAATGTTTATGTTTATGCATTTTATCTATCTCATCAATGCTTAGACATATTGAATACTGTAAATGTCTTGGGACCTCTTAGGTAGGGTAAGGGTAGTTTTCTCCTTGTAGGTGCGGAATGTTATTATATACTACATGTCCCTTTTATCCAAACAATAAAATAGTATTCATAATGTGTTTTATATAATAAATCGAACCAAACTGAATAGCCTGGGTGATTGATTGAGCCCTGTGATGTCACGTGGTGAGCGCCACATCGGAATAAGAAAATGGACCAGTTGAAAGATGTTCTTGTGTCTCTGCATCTTTTGTGATGGAGACTATAATGAGCTCGGAGCGAAGTCGCTAAAATGCAGCCAGGGCCAGTGAGCAGCCCATTACTTAACCTCATGATGTTTCAGTAGGTCGCGTCTAACACGATTCTTGACCTCTTCAGGAAATGTTCATTCTGTCTAATCTTGGTAGGTTCACTGTCTCCATGGAGACGGACCTGACACCAAAAGGCACAGCCGTCCAAACTAATTGGCCGCGGGATCAAGACGTAAATACTCTTGTACATCCACATTCATGGAGCGACAGTAAAGGCTCTTTCAAAAAAAGAAATGAGCGAGTTTTTAAAAATGGTTGAAAAAAAAAAAAAAAAAAGGAATTAAATATCAATTCAATTCCAGCCCATCGGATTATTCATTTGCATCAAGTACGAGGCTATAATCAGTGGGGGTTTGTCCAAATGAATAGTCATTTGATGGATAATTATGAGATGTGTTCAACTACTTCCTGTTGGAGCCATAGCCATAATTAGAAGAGCTAGAGAGCATAAATATAATTAATAAGCCAAGGCTGGAGTGACCGAGGAGAGGGGAAAAGCAAAGCACAGAGTTTCTGGAGGATGAGTTTGCGAGGACAGACTTTGCCTGGTTAATTTGCAGAGCATGCAGATTTTGGGAAGAAAAAAAAAACAGTGAAGCAAAGAGTTCTGGAGAGCGAAGAAATATGTTTATCTGTATGTTGTGAAAGAGTAGAAGTATGAGCAAAGAGAGATAGTTAGGGAGAAAGAGAGGAGAGGAAGGGGAAAGTGAGGCTGTGAGCTGAGCCGGCACAAAAGAGAGATAAAGGTCAGGATGAGAGGAAAATGGAGGAAAGGAGGCATTGCGATGTCACTGTCACCTCATTAACGTTTTCAACTTTGTTTTTTTTCACTTTTGTTTTATTTTATTCTCTCCCTCTGCATCCCCTTTCCTTTCCGGCAGGCTGAAAAACGGCCCTGTCTTCTACAAGATGAAATGCCTAAGCTTGCGAGTCCCAAAACAGGGGCAGAGAAGGCAAAAACCTGAAACAACCACATAATTAAGCCCCCAAAACAGCTCTTCAGAGCATAAACAACAAGCAGCAAGAAAAGTAGAAAGAGGGCGAAGAAGTCGAGTGAGAATGAGCAGGATGAAGTGGGAATAAAGAGGAGCGAGGAAACGTTTTCAAATGAGAACCCAGCTTGGCGTCTCTTTTTCTGAGAAACGGAGGAAAACACAAAGTCCACAGGAATATCTCGCTCAACCATCCCTCCTTCGTCACTGTACTCTTTTTTTTTTATTTAATTCTTCACCCATTATGAATCTCCACAGGGCGATATTTATGTCTACCAGTGTGCTGTATGACGTGTGCATGCACCTACACACACTCACACACACACACACACACACACACACACACACACATACCTAATCAAGGTAGACAGCAACACAAAGAGCACAATCCTCCTGGTTCATTGGAATAATTCATATACCTGCTACATGTGGGGCAAGTTATTATGCAGCCACGCACCTGGCCCAATACATTTTACAGGAGACTGAGAGGTCAAATACATTTTTCATAACTTCAGCTGTGACAACACAACCCGTTCCAGTATGTTGCCATGCTATCTCCACAGGCCGCTGAATCCATTGAGAAGGAAAATGAATACTTTGGCATTTTGAATTTGCAGTTATTTCTCTGTATACTCTAGGGTAACAATGACAATGTCACAGTTTGCATGTTCCACTGGCAGCTAAAGAGGTTTTACCTGAGCAGGCAGCGATGGTGCAATATAAAGATCTTTATTTCAAGAACAAAGACCTGAATTAGATGATCTCATCCTTATCCGCCCCACCCTCTTAGTTCTGTCCACCAATATCTGAGTTTTCTCCAAGTCATGTGTCCCCCTGCCTTTCTCAGGACTAGGGCCAGTTATTTCAACATAATATTGCAAACAACCTCAGTTTTTAATGCTACCAAATAAGGACTGTACCGTCTGTGTCTGGCTGTGTCACAATCAAAGACTTGGTTTACTACATTCCAGCAGGTACAGCTGCACTCTGTCTACTGGACAATGCTTAGAGCACGGCTTGTGCAGTGGTTATGTGTTTAAATAGAACTTACAGTATGTACTAAGCTGTTGGGTTTCTCAAACTATAGATCATCTGCCATCCCTGCCCATTTAAAAAAATATATTTTTAGTGTCGTATACATATATATTTATTCCAACTTTTTTTATTTTGAATATTCTTTGATCTCATTTTACAGCTCTTAATTCCACTCAGAAACATTGTTCTTTACAAGGGGTCATAACAATCACACGCTCTTACGCATATGGTCAAGTCCACAGAAGAATATGTCTAGGAGCACAGAAAAGGAAGGTAAAAAATAAAAATTAACACTGAAAATAGAAAGAACAAACATCAACTTAAAACAAAACATGGGTTGTATACAAGTTCACTTGGAAGATCTAATCAGAGTTAGTTCTAACGGTCCTCCATCACCGTCATTAAGGGTGCCCATCTTTCAATGAAAGGTTCCCTCTGTAATCTCAACAAATATGTGTATAATATTTCTTAACATTGTTAGCCATTCAGCTTGGTTTGGGGACTCTTTTTTTAAGCCGTTCAATTGTAATTGTTTTCTTTGCTGCTACCAGTAGTATCTGTAAAAAAATACATATTTTTCCTGATGTGTATCACATCTGGTTTCGTCCCTAAAATTACTATCAGAGGGTCTCTTATCAGTTCAACACTCAGTACTTATATTAATACATGTAAACACAGATTTCCAAAAGTTATCTAACAATGGGCATTGCGAAAAATATGTAAGTGAGTAGTGAGCCATTGTCTCTCCACACCCCCTCCAATATTGACTGGTTTAATTGGTGTACATAATGACGGTTCAAAAGTTTACCATTTTTAAATCCTGTATTGAGTCTTAAGGGAAGAAAATCTCTACTGTTACATGTTCTTATCTATTTTTTATCTCAGGTTTAATGTGTTTTTGTATGTAGTTTTAATGTGTTGGCTCCCTGTTGGGAACCCAACAGCATCATCATAAAAGATAGATGTAGCAAGAGGAATATAAAGGTTATTCAGGTCTTTTCTCCGTGCATGTCTGATGTGGCTTATAAGTCTACAGCCATAGCATTTCTGTGAGGCTGCACTGTGGCACAGTGGTGCTTTGAGCTAGCATGCTAACTTGCTTATGAAGACAATGCTAGCACAGTAATGATAAGCAGGTACAATGTTTACCGTGTTCACCACCTATGTTAACGTTTAGCATGTTAGAATGCTAACAATTGGTCATAAATGGTGGAGTAGTTCTCCCATCTAACATGAGATACCTGAAGTGAATGCATAATTTATTTATAGAAATATTTACCACGCCTAAGTCTTTGAACCCACTTTGGTCCAAAGGCTTCAATAGATACTTATTTTTTTCCATTAGAAATTGTTCGTCTTGTTTTGCTCTATTATTCCAGAAGCAAGAAGAAGCCATTCTTTGATTAAACTAAGCGCCAGTATTACCACCCTTCCCTTACCCTGTGACAAAGGCCCGAGGAAGGAAAACAGCAGATTCAAACTCAAAATGTCAAATCTTTGATAACTTGTGAGAGAAAAGAAGGCTTTGATTCAGCCTGTATTCAAATCACAGAGCTGAGGCTTACCTCAGAGAGAAATACGACAAAATCTTTAACTCCCTTTCCTCTCTCCCTCCATTTTAACCTTCTCAAGACGTACTATACAGTGCAAGTCCATTCTATTTGGAAGACGGTATTGCCAAAGCAACTCTCAAGGTGATCCCGCATCAAACCCCCCCCCCCCCACACACACACACACACACACACACACACACACACACACACACTCTTTTATTCTACTTAAGTACTAAGGGCAAAGCTTCAAAGCAGGTCAAACCACTCTCGCAGCTGTTATTCAGTTGACTCATTCACTTTTGTACAATTTTGCTCAATTGGTAGCAATTTTTTTCACTTTCTCTTGTAGTGCACCTTCTGTCTATAAATTCCAATGAACGCAACATGAAGCACAATCCACATGATTTGGATTTGCCAAATAATACATTTTTGCATACATTAGATACTGAGGAAATACTCCTCTGTGTGTACTTCAAGTGGTAGATTGTAACATTGCATGGTCATGACTGGCAACAGAGACCTTTTTGTCAAACTTAACTTGGAAATTAAATCAGTTTAATTAAATTAAATGTATGCAGCAGCTTATTGCTGAGTTCTTCTTGACCCTGCACATTTTTTTCAGAACAAGTAATGAAATACTGTCTACTGAGAAAGTTTTTGTTTGACTAATGATTATAAAATTAAAAAGACTACAAAAATAAATGTTGTTATTGGATATTCATGCCTATGGCGGCCTGAACACACTCCCTAATTTATGAATACCTCCGCTCTGTTTTGCCCTAACTGAGAGGATCATTCCTTCTCACTGCCTGTTATGAAGAGTTTACATACAGTGAGGGAGTCCACTAAGTCCTGTGTGTGTGTGTTTGTGTGTCTGTTAGGGTGTGTGAATGTATACCTTAAGCATGTACACATTTATCATGCATCTGTGTGTTGAGGAGTGTGCACACACTGTAGAAGCTTGTATTAGCATGTATCTGTTGTGTCTGTATGTTTTCCTCCAAGGTCTCCTCTGAATCTGTAATTAGACTCGTGCCAAAAAACCAGGGTCAGTCTGATGCTGCTGCATTGTTAATAGGCAACACACACACACACACACACACACACAATAACAAGCCTTCTAATCTCCTGATTTTATCGTTGCTCTTATCTCGCTCTGTACTGAGTAACCGTTTCCTGCATGCAAATTTACACAAAAGTCAACCAGAACCAATCTGAACTGATATACAGTTAGAAAACTCTGTGCCTTTTATGAGGCATCCCAGAGAGGAGCTTCTGCTTTTGATATATGGATATAACATAAGCTATTTTATCTACCATGCAGATTGACGAGTTTAGAACGCACATTTTAAATTGATCAAAAACATTGTCAAATGTGTAGCAAACGGGATAAACATACTCCCAAATTCCTGTAGGTAATTAAAATTCAGAGTCAAATAAAGATACAGTAACCTAAACAGCATAAATCAATCAGCAATATTGCCTCCTGATACACAGGAGCATGCATCACACCTAGGGTTTTTTAAATGGCTGCCACCCAGTCCCTGCCCAGACTCTGGCACTTTGTATGGTGTGCACATTCCACATTAGTAATGCAGATCCCCTCTCACCCTCTCCCTCGCTGCCTGTCAGGCTCATCTGCTCCAATAGCCCTCAATGTGCTAAAAATGAGCCCTCTATGTATTAAAAGGAGTCAAGCACAGACCTGGCTCAAATTTATATTTCAAACAGATTCGATCCCCTCGCAGGAATTGATTGATCTAGGGTGACACAAAGGCAGAGACTGGATTGTCTACGGGTGCTGCAAACGCAAAATAAAGCAAAGGGGCCTTGAATTATTATAACCGACAAGTATTTCAACAATATGATAAACCAGCTCCTGCAATTGTGACCCTTGGTTTCCATGTGGTGTTTTGTAAATCGTAGATCATTAGATTTTCTTTTGAATGATTTTTCATCATGAGTCATTGGCATATTTAAAAATCAAAATGTGTTTCAAGTGCTGAAAGAACTGCGAGTAGTAAAGACCATATAATCTAAGTGAATCAGGGTCATTTGCTTTCATTTATTTATTTATATATAAAATAAATTATATATTGACATTAATTAAAGAGGTCAACAAGTTATATTAACTACGTGCTTTTAACTACTCTATGTACTGTATACAGCCATTCCCTAAAGGACAAGTAATTACAGAACAGCGCCAAAAGATGTTAAAACAAACCCTAAAAGATGTATAAATTATTTAAATCACAGTCAATTAATGACTGCCATTGCAATATAAAAGCTGTGAAAAGCATGTAATTTGGACCATTAGAGAAATTAAAGATCCGTCTCTTGATGTCTGTGGAGCAGATAACTGTGCACATAGATCATATTAAGTACCAATAAAACAAAAGTCAATATTGAAAAGACATTTGACCACCAGTGCGAGTTCCCCTTGCTCGATGTGTACATTCAGCTGCTGAGATTAAAAGCTTGCACTGCTGTTAGAAGAGATAACAGATGCATAAAAGCCTTCATGGCGTTAAATTTCAGTCAACTTCAAAAAGGCCAGATGCCAGAGTGCATGTAGTCTTAGAGAGGCCAAACATGCACTGTACGAGGACTAACCAGTTAATAAATGTGGGAATTTGGTAGCAGACTTTTTTTAGAGATGAGGAGAACCATCGTCCAGTTTTCACTCTATCAATCCTCAATTACAAAAGCTTTATACCAGGTGGGATCATTCTATTTCAGGGTCGCCACTTACTGCTCAGCTGATAGAGTAGAGTCACTGTGGGTGTTTTGCATGTCAGTGCCTTTCACTGACAATTAAACCAATAATCTCATAAATGATACACAGCTCCATGATGCAGAGCTGCTGTCAACTATGGTTATCTCGTGGTGCTGCGCTGGAGTGAGAGGGAGCGCATGAAAGAAAGACAAAAGACAGAGGGACAGTGGGAGGGAGGAAATGAGCGAGTCAGTTTTAGAGAGAGAAAAATGACAGTGAGGTGGCTACAGATGGCTCCTTCACACACTTTATGATGATAAATGGACAGACCAAAGGGGAAACAGCCAGAAGGGTGAGAAGGGTGGTAACGGGACTCACCGTGGCCGGCTCGTAGTGAGGCCGGGGAGCGGTATATAGACACAGGTGGCTGGTGGTGCCGGGGCCCCTGAGGGCCCTGCGGGTGATCGGGCCGGGGAAGGGCAGGGGGCATGGGGACTCCGGGGGTAGGGGATAGGAGATGGAGGTCTGAGGATGAGCCCCAGGCAGAGCCCAGAACCATCCATCCCACTCCCAGAAGCAACATCCAGAACAGCTGGCCATCCATGGGCTTTCCTTTGGGGAGCATGGCTCACACACCCCCCCACCCTACTGGATATTTAAAAGAGAGTAAAGCAGATGTGCGAGGATCTCAGAAAAAGTGACCTTCCCGTAGCCAGGATGCAGTGGCAAACTCCATATCAGAAAAGCAACACCAGCTCCTTGTTGATGTAGGATCCAGCAGTTCTCTCCAGACAAACGCAGCCCGGGCTTGTCTCTTGGACTCCACTCGTCAGAAGGCAGCAGATCCCCTGCTGTTCTTCGTTTGCTCGCTGGCTCTTTGAACCCAAAATCCAATATGTCTTTACTTTCTGTTCTCTGCAGGATCACCCTCTGGCTGCTCCTTTGATGAACACGTAGCGTGCTTGTGTGTGTGAGAGTGCGGGCAACGAGCAAGATTGTGCATGCACGCTTTTTCCAGGTGACACCTGGAATGTGTCCCTGTACACCCCTTCTTCACCTGCGGGCGCAGAGTGAGTGACAGGAGGGAGAACAACCTGCGCTGCAGCCTTCTGCCCCGGTTGCTCCGCTTCGTTCTGCTCTGCACAGCTCCGCTCTGTCAAGGCACAGATAATGCACAGCCTTGGCTATGAGAACGAGGAGGAGGGAGAGACGGAGGGAGGGAACGACAGAGAGACAGAGGAGCTCCACACACTCCGGCATGGACAAACTGTCAGATTTTTGTCTATCGTCTCGGCAGAAACACACTCCCTTCTCCCTCACAGTTTGGCTACAGATTCTCAATGCAGGGTGAAAATCCCGACTCGTGCTTTATCTCCGTCTTGAAGTTTGGATCCAATATTTTTCAGACTTTTTGCTCGCTCTTTCTCCAGCTCTTTCTCAATGTCTCTTTTTTTCTGCTTCACATCCCTAGAGAAGTGAAGTGGTCTGGCTTGTTAACCCAGGGAGACCCAGCCTGATAGCTCTTTGTATTACTCCAAAGGAGAAAGAGACAGATTTGCAGACAGATAAAGAAAGAGAAAAGCCAGGGAGAAAGAATGGGATGAGAAAATGAGAAACTGCTGAGAGGGAGAGAAATGGGTGAGGGGGAGGGTTGGGGTTTGTGAGCGAGGAGGGGAGAGCGGGAGAAAGAGAGAACGAAGGCGAGAGAGAGAAAGGAGGATGAGAGCGTGGCTCAGGTGAAACTAAGCGAAGATGATGGGACGGAGGCAGAAGAGAGGAGAGGAAGGGGGAGGGGAGGAGCGGCAAGTGGGCCAGCCTATGCAAATCCTCCCTGAGCAGCGAGCAAATCAGGGAGGCAGGCAGCCACTGCAGAGGAGTGGGCTGCCTTTAGTCACAGGGAGAGGAGATGTGAGGGAGGGAAGAGAGGAGAGAGGGAGGGTAAAAATTGAAAGGGATGGATAATAGCAGTGCCACAACAGTGTCTGGTATTCCTGGAATCACATTTTCAAAACCAGCTTGGGGGTAACATAGTGTCACTTTCCATGAAACAGCATGTGACCTCCTCTACCTCTATGTTTTGATGGTTCTGAAAGCCTATTGAAGCCAAACCTCTGAACTAAAAAACCGGAGAAAAAAAAGCCATGTATTATGCACACAGCAACAGATTTAGTGAATTTCAAAAGGGTGATCTCTCTCCCCCACTCACATAGAAATGACAGAAGAAAGGTTTCCAGTCCCTGTTCTGTCAATCTTTGAGTTTCCTAGAGGAGGAGTTGTCTGCAGGCGTTGGGAGAAAAAACTCAAAGTCAAATTGCAGTTTAATCATGTTGCATCCCGGAACGTAATTTGATTTGACACGAGTGTTCAGTATTCGGCTGCTGACCTTCTGGATCAACACTGAGATATTCCAAAATGACACAATGGAATACATGTACACAGAGCGGTAGTACCACCATTGTGCTGTAAGTGAGGCAAAACTTCTCACATATTGTATGACTCATTGGGGGCTTCAAGGAGGCACTGTGTAAGCCACTTCACCAGCTCAAGCTTTACTCTGGTTCCTTGCATTTGTCAAGATGTCCCTTCCTGTTTTTCATTTAGAAGGAGTCTTTATCTGAGACACCCGGGGGGCGCAATTATTGCACTGCTTGTTGTGAGCAAAGCACACACAGATAATGTTTCATGGGCAAATGAATGACAGAGGAGGGAGGACTTTCTGACAACCATTGATCCATGTAAAAAAGTATGGTGCAGTTATCCATAGAACAAAAATCATTACCAAAATAAAAGGATTATGGTATAAATATCTATATTATTACTATACTCATAATACTAAGAATAACCCTAATGACAATTATCAAAATAATCACAATTTCCACTGTGGTATCGAGAAATTTTTCCAGGTTAAGAAATTTCAGCTTTTACCCCAAATAATTGAGGTGAATGGAATTTTATTGGTGTTACTAAGTAAAATTTAAAAAAAGAAATCATAGGAAACTGCCTTCCCTATACTCTAGGTAACCCACAGATCTTGCGGTCAACAATATTTCACTTTACTTTACCAGAAAGTAGTTCTACAACGTTCAATCTAGCTGCATGGCTAGATATAATGAGTGTTAAGGATAAAAATATGCTTTGAAAAATGATGGATCAGGTTTTTTAGTAGCTTGTTTTCATTTTGCACATTTTTCACTTAAATTATTATATAAATATTTCAGAAAAACTATCTTAGTTAACATCTGATCTGTGTATTCTTGCAGTTGCAGATTCAACAGTGACAGATTTCATATTTGATGCCACTGAAACTAGTATTTCCCTATAATATGAAATATTCATGATTAAATAGTCAACATTCGAAGTTTAAATATATAACTAGTTATTATTAAATAATATAAGAGGATAACATTGAAAAAGCACAGCTAATCTGCTCCATCAAAGGTGACGTCATTACATTTTGATGTGAATGGTGCTAAATTCTGATCAATGACAGGAAGTGAATGAAATATTTTCCTAACTAAGCCCACCCACTTCAAACCAGTGAGTAAAGCACAGAAAAAAAATACTCAAATACTAAAAGCTCTAAGGTAAAACAAGCAAAACTGTTCCTACCTTGGAAGAAAACAATGTACTGCAGGTCCCTGTGACTCCAATATCTCTCTGAAGCTGTTTGTGAAAATCAGTTTTAACGCTCTTTAACATTTTATGACAAGGGAGATGAACACCAGGTCCAATCGTCTTTTTTGTATGCATCTTTAGTTACCCTAGCTATATTTTTCTCGAGTTGTAGTTTTGATTGTGAACTAGCGGTGCAGAGCAGACTGAGATTCAACACGACTACATCCTTTGCTAAACACTGTATTTCACCATGAGAGCACTGTCTGGGCTAAATATATCATCCCAATGAAAATTGAATTTGCATGCAATTTTACTGAGGATCATCAACTTACGACTGTTTGATGAGCACATTCTTTCATTTTTACTCTGAAGACGCAGCTCAAGTCAAAGCTCTGCTGCAGCTCGGTTTACATGTCTGCTCTCAGGGTACTGCCATTCTCACGCTGAGAGTCTGATCTTTTATGAAGAGAACCTAAGTAAAGCTGACAAGCCAAAAAAAGGGATAAGTCACCTTTTGACATTTCATCCAAATTACCTGCCCATGTCAATATTTTTGATGACAGATGTCAAAACATTTCACCATTTTCTAATTAAAAAACAAGAAATCTTGTCATCCTGCAGAACCTGTTAAACGTTTTTACCAATTTAAATTTGTAACTTGCACCTTAATGAAAAACTGAAACCTTCCATCCATCCCTTCATTTCAGAACATATGCAAATCATCATGTCCCAGTTCCAATTAGTACAATGATTCCTTCCTCTAATGGAGTGATAGTCTTACACATTACTGTGCTGACAGACATCACACTGCTGAGGTTATAATACTGATATATTTCTAAAGTCTAATTGCAACTTGATCGAGTGAACTTAATTTCAGTAACAACTTGGCATGGTTTCTCTATTTGAAGTGTGTATTTGCTTAGTACAGCCTATCAAGTTCATTTCACAAACACCGTCCGGGCTTAATGCTGGGTAATCAGCTGCACTAGTAATGTCTAAAAGGATCCTATTTCTGTTTCTCTTTTATAAGGACTATGACCAAGCATCAGCTACGAATGGCTTACAACATTGTGAAAGTTTTTGTTCACAACAAAAAAGCATTCTCAAAAAGAAAAATGGATTATGCGATAACGTACAGTATATGAATAAAATACATCTGGCTGTGGAAAACTTTGAGGAAAAGACATTCACAGATTTGAATTTTCTTTCTACACTTTTACACATGCACCATGTTTATTAAAAAAAAAGCAATACGCCACCTTGATCATTCTAAAGCTAAAGTGGACAATAAAGAAAGTAGTAATTCTCTTTACAGTGCAGTACAAGAGAGTGTGCATTTGATCTGCAATCTTCTTGAAGTAACCCATTAGGCTTTTCAGCCTTTCAACAGAGAGTCACGCTGCAGATGGAGGCTCTCTCTTGTGTGCATGCCAGCCACAGCGGCCGCTCTGCAACCAAGCTTCTTCATCCTCATTTGCATTCATACACGCATGCATAAGCAAACAGAACACCTGTACAGCGCACACCTGATCTCCTAGTGCAGAGCCACACCCGATGCACAAGTCTGAAATGCTGCGTCTTTTGCTCCAAACTAGTCAACCAATGAGAATAGTGGGAGCGTGGAGTCTGACTTGGTAATGAGCGCTCATCAGGATCAGGGCTAATTAGTGTTTTACATTCTGATTTCTCTGTGGTGTCTCTCTGTGACAAATGAAGTCTGTTCTGCCTGTCCTACACAGAGGCAAATAGAGCGCAACACATCTCTATTAACAGCAACTCCTGATTCATACAGTAGATAAAAACTACCAATCTTAAAACAAGACATTCACCACACTCACTTTTATGTATGATGAATGGAAACCTGACAGTTATTTTCCTTATCAATTGAATTGTCTTTTTGTAAATTGACCAATTTATTGATAAATAAAATGAATCAATCAATAATGTAAAAAGCCCAATGTGACTTATTCAATTTGCCTGTTTTGTCAAAGCCCAATGATATTCAACTTACAATATTTTCAAACAGAGAAAAAAAGTAATTACCTCCGTCGAGGAGGTCATGTTTTCACCTTGGTTTATTTGTCTGCAGGATTACAAGTAAACCTGCCTGTGTATTATCAAACTTGGTGAAAAGGTGTAGCATGTGCTGAGGAACCCATCAATGGTCCCATTGTGTGAAAAGCAAGATTTCCATGTCCTTTTTATTATAAAGCAGGTCTAGGTGCTATATAAAATACTGTAAAAGTATCAAAACGCTCAGTCAGAGAAATTCACAACAAATTTTTTAACAACAAATAAATGGCATCTTGGAGAAATAATCTAGTATTTGCATACAGTATAACAGCAGAAGAGAAAGAATGTTGCTGGGCATTTGGAGCATCACAGCCTGACACAGGAGACCCACGACGTACTCCCTAGTGAAAAAATGACGGCGACAGCAATATCGACAGCAAACAGCATATGAGGACGTCTTTTAAATCAGCTTTCCTTCTCCTCATCAAACTGCGTGTGCTCGCATGTGTGTGCTTGTGTTTCTGTATTTGGAGAGCTGTTGTTTTATCTGCTACTTAGCAGTTTACATGGGCTACTTCTGATAATCCCTTGTACTTCTAAGTCAGAGGCACTGAACACAGACACAAAGTCTGACTGGTATATAGACTATTAGAAAAAAAAAACTCTAAAGTTGCACTAGCAGCCCACAATACAAACGAGGGAGCAAGCAACATACTTTCTGTTCTGTTAAAGCTTTATTATTTAGTAGTGGGATACAAAGATGTATCCTGGAGATGGAGCTGGAGGGAAGGCATTGGGGTCATTAGTATCCCCTTGGGAATACAATTTGCATAGCAATTTGCAAGTCATGTAATCGAATATCTAGTTTGCAATACTGACCTTTTTAGCCTGACGGTCCAACCTCTTGGTGTCCAAAATAATAAGGATAAAGCAGCTATAATCAAATTTTCAAGGGTGGCCAAAAGCATGACTTACTGAATAAAGCTGATAGGAAGTGTCAAGTCACCAACAGTATAAAAATAATCAATAGTAAACACAATTATTAGTTGAGCTTGAAGGTTCTTCCTTGGCGGTAAAATAGTAGCTTGACAAAGAAATTCTTAACTCAAGGTCTAGAAGAAATCTAGTAAGTGGACTTTAGGTAAAAACAATAATATGGTGGGGACGTTTTGATGGGTGAATCCCTAAAGATAGCCAAGAAGAGAGACTGACTCGGACTGTCCTGTTCTGATCTGACGCGACTAAGACAATCTTGAAAGCCATTCATGGCACAACACAAACGGTCCCCTCCTCCCATGTACACATACTGTAGACTCACACCCTGCCCATGGCTAAAGTGCAGTAATCTATCCGCTGCACTGCACTGCAGCCTAACACGCTTAATAATGGATGAATCATAAAATCAAAACTGACAAGCAGCAATTGAAACGTAGCCGTTTGTTTGAAAGATTAAAAATGCAGTAACACCCGTATAACTTATGAATGAAGACTCAAACCTAAATTGGAGGGCAACAGCTCAGGATGAGCTGAGCTGAAGTGAGCCAAACAAAATTAAAAAAATACAAATGCAGAAAATTCCAACAAAGAATAAACCTATAAAGACATACACATTTGGAATATTTTTGCTAGAAATGAACACAAGAAGTTCTTGTTCCAACATTCAATTGCGCAATTGTACCTGACCATTGTGCTGCTACTACAAATGCAGATGGAATTTATTAACAATAAATGACTAAACTGTACAAATCTCATCTCTATTTCAATTTTCATGTAAGATGTGAATAAAGATAGGATCTACATCACAGTGCGTTCCTTTGGATGAGGCACAATCCCCAGTGC
This sequence comes from Etheostoma cragini, assembly GCF_013103735.1. Lineage (NCBI taxonomy): Eukaryota > Metazoa > Chordata > Actinopteri > Perciformes > Percidae > Etheostoma > Etheostoma cragini. The sequence continues at coordinate 19,612,846 of NC_048424.1, forward strand.
CTATATTGTTTCTACAGAACAGACAATAATCCAGCACATACAGATTTCCGTCTCACCTTTTATTTTTCATAAATAAAGATCTGTGTGAGGGATTAGGCTTTTATTGGAAAAGAGGTCTGTGCAGGAAAGTACTGTACATCAGGTATTAAAGTTACAGCCTACAGTTTACAGCGTCTTTGGAACAAGGGTTCAGATTTACTATGTCACCTGAAGAAGAAGGAATGAAGGCTATGATAAAATGCTGAACAAAATAAATGACGGTTGATAAATGCGGCTTCTGAAACTAGCAAAAAAAAAGAAGTAACATTCTGAAATATCAGAGCCTTCCTGCAGTGTCAGTAGTCCGTGGAAACTGGATCCATCTGGTGTTAAAACAGGACTACATGAAGGCTATTTTTCAATCAATCTGGAGTCAAAATAAGGCTGAACACAAGCCATTACACAAGTACAATGCATGGGCGCCTTTTGGTAAGAGAGATCCCTCAACTGTGCAACCTGAAATTAACCCACATGTTGGGGGAGCATCAACTCTGCTTAAGTATCCTTGAGTAATTAAGATTTTGAATCTATACCAGGTCTGGCAAAGCTGTCTTCGGCCGGATGGAAGAAAGTGAAAAGGGAATTTCTCTACAGGGACCAATAAACTTACCACTCGCACAAAACCCTTCCTTGGTGGGAAACAGCTGCAGCCTCCAGGGTCAGCAGCATGTGGCATCTGCCAGCCACACAGCAAGCAACTACTTAGCGCCACACGTAGTGCTGTAACAATACAACGATACACCAAACCGACGATTCAGTTCGTTTCATTACCTTTAACCAACAATTTGATACAAACCTATTTTTTAGTGTGTCATGATTACATGACACTTTGCAATACACAACAGACCTTATTCATTGATTTGAATGATTTCAATAATGATAGATCCAACTATGGGTTAGCCTACTACAAAAGGTGCTGGTTTACTCGATGCTAATGCTCGGTTTATAACTTTAGCTAATTCTAGGTGGATAACATCAGGATTATAACACTGTTTAATACGCTTAGTTACTTGTAGTTTGATTGTTTTTACCACGGTTAAGAACTCTGGGCTGAGCCAAAAATGTATCAGTAACGTTAACTGTATTGATAGACAACTAATATAATGGTAATATAGCTAGCTAGAACACACCGGTCTGTCTCATGTGGCATTTTTTTGTGATGCTATGTCTCTAAACTTATCCCACTAAAAGGTCCCTGACATTTATAAACATACTATGCATACACCAGGGAAATGTTTTTTGCAGAATAATTTTTGTTGGATTGCATTACAGTGTACATGTATTGCTTTTTTTTTGCTGAGAGTTAGATTAGAGGATTGATACTATTCACATCTGTCCATTCAATATGTAGCTGGAGCCAGCAGCCTGTTGGCTTGGCTTAGCTTAAAGACTGGAAAAGGGGGGTGGTGGGGGGTATTTCGGCAAGAAAGCCAATGCGCATACTTTCCCTTAACTGTGACCATCTTTTAAATATTGTATTATACTGTATATATCTTGATTTTTTTTTTTGCCCCTCACAGGTGAAACATCTTTTCTTAGTCTTTGCAAATCCCACAGGCAAAGGCATGCACAAAACAGGCACACACACACACACACACACACACACACACACACACACACACACACACCAAAAACCTCCCCCCCAACTGATCTCCGTCATTCTCCTGCTTCCCAGACATTAACCTTCTGCTGGAATTTCAGCATAGAGAACACATCTATTCTGTCTCTTAAATGGCATTGCAGCAGCCACTGTCCTCAAGGTGATCCAGGATCAAAGGATCAGCTCGTATAAACACACAGGGTTGCATACTGTTCACCCTCACATGCACAAACTCACAGTCGAGCCCCTCCATCAAAGGAAAGGAGTGATAGACTCCGACGCCAAAGAAAACATCAAACTTAAACACCTGATGACTTGACAAAATGGCTTTGCCTTTAAAATTAAAATCTTGTAGTGTACAGACACTAGGTTTGCATCTAACGACTATTTCCTTTATTTGATTAGATTAGTCTTTATTGTCCACCTTAGTGAAATTTTGTCTATAGCTCCTCCAAAAAATATAAAAATGCAACCATGACAACACAAGTTATGTACAACACACTAACGCTACATATCATGAAACATACAACTTTGCACAGAAGCAGCAGGTGGAAAGGAGGTAGGTTACAGTCTTCCCTTATTTTGCATTTGGTGCCTGAATTGCATATATGTAAGTGGTTTCCATACATTGATATATTTGTGACGGGCCGCCACACAATCAGCGTTGACTGCCACATACTGCCGTAAACGCTCTCCAACTGTGTGTGTGTGTGTGTGTGTGTGTGTGTGTGTGTGTGTGTGTGTATATACGTGTGTGTGTGTGTGTGTGTATATAAATAAAAAACTGCACTGGCTTCCAGTTGCCTACAGACTACATTTCAAAGTCCTGCTCCTTGCATACAAGGCCCTACACAATTATACCCCCACCTACCTCAATGACCTCCTGGAAGTTTACACCTCTACCCACTCACTGACATCTTCCTCAGCATGCCTACAGCACGTCCCTGGGAGAGAGCGCTTTCAGCTATACCGCCCCCAAGCTGTGGAATTCAGCTTTTATACTGACTATAATTTTAACAATGTTTGATGATTGTTTGTTGGTGAAGCGACCTTGGGTATAATGAACGGCGCTTTAAATTAAATGTGTGTGTGTGTATATAGATAGTACATATAAAAATTCTGCACCTCTTTCCGTGCGTGGACCCCCATCCCCGGTTCAGCTACCACTGCAAACAGAATCTAATTCTGTGGGTTGTGGGTCATGTTCGGGCTCACCCTCGTTGTTTTCTCAATTCTGGTTTGGTCTATAAAATGTTAGAAAACTAGGAAAAAATGTCCATCCCAAGTATTTAAATGTCTTGTTCTGTCAGTCCAAAAATAATATTTTCAAGTTAAATATGATATAAAAAAGAGAAAGCAAAAAACACCCATATTAGGAAGCTAAAACAGCATTTTCGGCCACTTTTGCATGAAAAACAATTTATTGATTCTAAACAATAGTTTCCCGTTATTTTCAGTTGATTGACTTATCGATTAGTCAACTAATCGTTGCAGGTCTAAGAGACATACTACAGAGATTCAGTTTTAGCCTCATTTTAGAAAGCCTCACTCTCAAAGAAGCTGCGTTATTTGATGTAAGAGAGGGAGGAGAGGGTTCGTGGAATTGGCACTACTTTAAAGCAGAATGGGAGTTTGATTGCTCTATTTCACAAAGCCTGATGATGCCTTTTTACATCTCAACATTTTAATCCCCATCTTAATGCACTCTGGCAAATTGGTTCCAATGAATACGCACTGGTTTGCCAGGATGACGATAAACTGGTACAACCACATTAGATTGAAAAGTAATGGTAATGGTGAGCACTCCAACCTTGAAAAATGCCACTAAACATACCCATATACAGCATTTTACAGTTTCTGTGGAAGGCTTGTTTGTATTCTAGGTACAGTAAGAGTCAGGCATAGAGCCAATCTGCCCCCTGCCACTTCCAGGGCTTTGTCAAAACAGTTCTGGCCAAGTGATTTACAGAGAATATATGAAATATGGATCATACCTCGTTGAGGGACAAAGTGCCTGGGGATTTTGTACTGTGTGTGTGTGTGATGCATGCAGCGGGTGCGTGGGTGAAAGACAGAAATGATTGCTTATGGGATGGTGTAGAATGCGAAACCATCACAACGGTAATATGTTCATGCTGCCTATGCTCATCTGTGCATGTGCATGCAAGAGTATGGAAAGTATACACGTGCACATACTGATCCACACACAAACACGTGTTCTATGACAAGTGCACAAAGATTAAATGGCTTTAATGTGTTGTCCAGACCTTTAAAAGCACTTCATCCAAAGAACAAAAAAAGTCCTCATACCTAAAAAACAACTTATGTTGCTTGTCTGTGGCTTTTTCTTTTCTAACATGATTTGCCACCTTTATGGTTGGGGTCTGGTTAAGCGTAGGCAACTATAACGACTTATTAATAGTCAAAGGAAAAAAACTTGTTAAAAAAGAAACTTAAAAGGAGACAATCTCCTGCGTCCTGTGATCTAGTTAAACATGTAAAATGCCAAGACACTGCACAGTAGTTAATATTCTCTATGACAGGATTTTAAAACACTAAAAGCAGCAAAAAATGTGCTCCTTTTGGTCACCAAGTAAGAAGTAGACTTAATACACATGCTACAAGGTATTCTAAATGTTGCAAAATGTGAGTGGCATGTGTGGCCTGTGCCACATGGCCATAGACTGTAACACAGAGTCTGATAAAAAATAAAATAAAATTCTTTGAGAGGACAACTTGTCTTTATGCTCGCGCAATCTAAGCCGGCACCTCCGCTGGATGACAAAATGGCGTGCAGCTCTTATCAATTGAAAAACTGCCTACAAGTTGATTGTGTGACAAAAACCCAGATCACAGAGAGAGAAAATAGAGAAAGCCCAATGGCTCCTGCATATAACACATTTAACGACGAAGAGTTATACATTCGACTCAACATCTCCTCTTAGAGCCGCCATGATGCTGCCCGAGATTCCGCGCACGCTCAACTCTACTTGTGATAGAACAACAGAAGAGTCTAGTTTGAAAACAGCATCATTGTGCGCTCAAGTGCGGTGCAGAGTGACTATTCAAAAGCAAGCCCCACGCCTCTGCTGGCGTTAAAACCGTAATTTGTCTTGTTTTTGACAAAAGCAACATGGAACAGCTACAGAGCTCTTGAATCACTCGCACCTGCCACTCAGCCCACGTGTGTCACCCGCCGGCCAGCTGGAGGTTGACTGTCGGCTAATTTGCCAAACAATAGACAATCACCTGCTTCCCTCACTCCTATATACACACACACACACTTGCATGCACACATACCTCAACCCCCTCCTTTCTCTTGTTCCCTGCAACCCTTCACTTACAAAAGTGACAGACACGGCGATGCTCAGCTGCCATGCCGTCTCTGTGTTCTGTTAATGGGTGTGTACGTGCGCGCTTCGGTGCTTTTGCATCAAAACACACTTAATCGGGCCCGTATAACAGATGCCAGTGTACAGCAGGTATGCAAAAGCTCTCCGCCAGGTGTGGCCCCACAAACACTGCTGTCACTGCAGAATTGTCAGCTCCCTGGAACTTATGTGTAGGGATGTTTTTGGGTTCATATCCCCAGGGGGCAGAAAAGGATGACATAATGCACAGGCGACTACTGCACCGTCTCATTTTGGCTGGAATAAACCGGTGTTTAGCATCACAGGACTCTAATAGCTTTCCACCATCTTACGATTGCCTGTTCTAGAAAACACAGAAGACCCATAATAACCTTGAATTATAATGCATTCCAATAATGATATCATGCCTCACCAGCCGGGCGTAAATTAAACAGCGGACATTTTAAATTACCCCAGGGTAGCTGAGTATTGGCCATCTTGCCCTGTTGAGGCTCTATGCTGATACTGCGCTGGGGTGATAAAATTCAACCACAGGCCCCTTTGACCACAGTCCAGGCTGGCTTCCATCTTCCCCTTCGCTTGGGCTACTTGTGTCGGTCCAATTAGAGTTGGCTGAACATAGGACAAAGCATGGTGGGAAACAGTGATATTTCTCTCTCTCTCTCTCTCTCTCTCTCTCATTCATTATGGTTGTAAAGCAGTCTCTCCTTTTCCTACGTGTGGATGCCCAGATTCTAGGTTCCATTAAGGACAGGTGTATGATATGACAGTAGGCAGGAGGTACACTGGAGACGACTTGTAATGACACATAACTCGTCATTGACAACTGGTTGCACGAGTAGTTCATGCCTTAACAAAAGTGGGAAGAAAAACATTTGTTTCATTTACATGTGATCAGACAAGTAGATGCACATTACTGAAAGTTTAATCTCCTCCACAGCGCTGCAGAGGAGGGTCTGGCTAGTCCACATAGCATTCAGGGATGGGAGAAAAATGTGCTCTAATTAATTGGCATTTCTTTAAACCAATCACAATTGTCTTGGGAAGGCCAGTCTCTGCAAAACAGCCTCGGGAAGAAACTTTTGGTGGAACGTGTACATTAAAAAGATGTTTTAGTCGTGCAACAGAAATCTCACACTGGACAGATAGTCTAGCTAGCTGTCTGGATTTAACCTGCAGACATCTGAGCAGCAGTTAACCATAGTCCTCATAACACCACCGGAGTTTAGAATGACAACACAAAAAAGAGGAAGGTCCAGCCAAAAAAAGGTGCATCCATTTCTGGCAGCACAGGAGCAATCCCTGAAGTGGACCGTCATGGATAAAGACTACTGAATGTTGCTCTGCTGAGCACTATTGTGTAATAGTAAAAAAAAGAAATATCCAGTTATTTGGCCTGCACCTGTAATGTAACAGTTCAAACAGTAAATTTAGCAATTCCACTTTGTTCTATTTTGCGATTGGTTTGGTGTTAACTTGCTGTAAAACGCAACACCTCCGGCAGATGTTCACATTAAAAGCGTGTTAGGAAAGGCAAGGATTGAGCAGTTTGAGCTGCTGGGAGGCTTTTAAACTGAAACCTCTCAGCAGGAAGTGAGTTTAATTGAAAGTGACAAAACAAAAAAAACTGATTGGAACTTCTTATTGTAAGTAAGTTTTTTCTGTTAAAGGAAAGGAAACTAGTAGAATGTTTGACATGACTCTGAATCTCTTGGCATCTCACGATCTGATTCCGATTAGAATTTCAAAAAAAATGAATTTAGAAAAAAACATATACATATAAATAGTTTGTTACTCAGTTTGCTAATAACTTTTAGAATTTTGACATATCTTTGTCACACACAAGTTTTAATGAAATGTTTTGTCTACTGAGGTTTTTATTTTGTAGTCATTCCATGCTTAAGCCTTAAACATGCTTGTGGAAGTCACCTTCTCTCACAATCATCTTCCATGTCAGAGGCTCATTCATGTTTAAAGGAGGAGAATTGGCTTCTTTGAACATGAAACATGAGGTGGTCACATATAAGGGGATAAAGTAGATCAACAGCCTAATGTATGTCTTATTATATCATGTTTAAATATACAAAATTTAAAAAATCTTCACTTTTGCCTAAACTCTAAGTTGCTGACCATTATCCCATTGTCTTTCAGTCACTCTGTTTTCTGATTTGTACTTGTCTGGAGACAGTAACTTTTAAATAAGATCAACACTTTTTTCCAGATTTTTCATCAGAATCAAGCATTGTATGGTTCTAGCAGAGAAAAAAGGCAGTGTTTTAAATAAAGATATGAAATAAAAGCCAGTCTCCTTGTATCAAAGGCCTGGCTCTCTCTGCATTTGAGCAAAGATTTTTCCTCCCACCGTAGTGTACAAATGTTAAAGTTTGAGATGTTTTAATGTTTTACATCCAATATATCAAGACATGGCCATCTTTTTTTCCAGTCCTAAGGCGTGCAGCCTATTAGCTTCTTCTGATAAAAAGATATGTTTGCCCATTTTGTTGATAGGCAGATAAACAAGATATGAGAACATACACATTACACACAAACACCTTCAGGCAGAATTATCTAAGGTGGAAAAATAATTCAACCCACTCATTTCCCCCCCCTCACAGGAGTTGCTGTTTGCACAAAGATCAGATGATTCTGCGTTTGTGTGTCAGAAAGCTTAATTATCAGGTCAGGTACTTTCCATATGCTGTTACTAAAATATACGGTATGTTTTTTTTTTATTATCTCTGGTGAGCACTGTTAATCCTTTGTGAATACAGATTCGACATGATTGGTAACTGTGTTTAAACACCAAAGGAAGTGAAAACTTTGAGGATCTCAACAATAAATCTAAGAGTATAAGTCAAGGAAGAATAAAGGAACAGGATAATTAAGCAGATTCAAACTACTTCTTATGGCTTCCATTTTTGATGTACATTTTAGCACAGACACACGCACAATATTGTTATTCTTACTTCCAAAGCTTCATGTACTGTACAATCTGCCTAAATTGCTTCATTCAGGGCACCTGGGAAGCTCACGTGGTAGAGCGGGCGCCCACATATAGAGATTCACTCGTCGATGCAGCGGCCGCAGGCTTGACTCCGACAAGCGGCCCTTTGCTGCATGTCCCCCCCCTTTTAAGTCTAAGCTGTCCTATACAAATAACTAACAAAAATGCCCAAAAAATAATTAAAAATGAAAGAAAAAAAAAAGGCTTTATTCACAGCTACTGTGTAAGCCACACATTTTAGTGAAGCACTTAATGCGATACACTATTTTTATGTGTGCGGCGTTATGATGGAAACTCCTAGATGTATTATGCTAAACTGAGTTCTCGGGTTTAAATGCGTTTTCATTTGGGCACACAAGAGTTTATACTGATGGACCCGCCAAAGCGTAAAATTGAAGCGGTGAAACTATATGCTAAATTGAACATAGATATCTTTTGGGATCAGAGAAAAAAAGACTACAGCAGTCCAAACACAGGAATAAATCAGGCAATACCAAATGTGTGACTAAGCAGAGTAAGACAATAGTTATTATTACCACCATAGAAAGCCAGTCCAACTAATTCTCGACCCTAGGTACGCAAGATACACAGAGGAAAGAGGCGAAAAGAGCAAGCCACGTCAATATTTCAGCCGCACCTAATGGAGGAACTGAGCAAAGCTAAAATAACTCGGGACTCTGTGTCTTTTTTTGTCAGCTCTAGCTGGCCTAAGTGCAGTCCCTGATGGGGCCTTGGCGAAGGCAATCAAGCCTGAGCAGGAACATCTGCCTGAATGTCTCTGAACATTGTGCATGCGGACGACAGCTTTAGGCTTTTAAAAAGACACTGGCTGCCATATACTTGCATGTTACCTTACTCACGCCTAGGTTATGCAGAGTCCTGCCATTCTTTTTTCATTTTTTTTCTTTTTTTTTTTGCATTTCAGAGGTGAAAGAAGAGCTGCCTGCCTTTATGTTCATGTAGATACATTTCAGAAAACTGAGAGGGGAAAACGCCACTCTCCTTGCCGTGTCTAAGAACTGTAAAATTTAAAAGGGAGTATTTTAAATGAGGACTTTTACTGTGTTCCTCATTTTCAGTAACTTGTGGAAATTGGGATTAGTTTCTAATTAGCCCAGCGAAGACTCATCAAAGGTTAAGCATTTGCTAAAGTGTAAAACAAAATCAATTTTTTTTAGACAAAATGGCATGAATTATTTAAAGTGGAACTAAATCAAGACATGTTAAAATATGCCCTTTAAGAAAAAATGAATGCCTGAGTAAAAGTAGTCCCACGCCCTGAATTGCCTTCATTATCCTAAAAATATTCAAAATATTACGTTTTTTCTCTTCAAGTTGGGCTAGATGAATGTTCAAAGAATATTTATCTTGGAAAATGATATCACTGGATCTCATCTAACACTGCCTTCATGCCTCTTTAGATAGCTAACAGGATTCGACTGCATGTTTAGACTCCATAATCACTGGCTTCCTAATCTCCAATAATCCCCAATGGAATCACACCCTTGTGCTAAAATAAGACTGTATATTTGGCTTTCACATCAATTGTGAGTTTCCTCAAATGTGTTTCCATTTGTTTTCCACCAGTGATTTGCTACTACCTCTGAAAAGGAAAACGCTGGCACCCAACGTCACCCATGTGACCAACTGTGAATAGTTTCAGTTAAATTAAGATTGCCAAATTAATATTTCTTCTTCATGATTATAAAACCGATAGTTTTATCCTTCACAGACAACTAAAGTTACAACTAACACGCGTTGCTAGAATCAGCTGTTCTATTCACACCTGATGAGCTCGTTAGTACATGGCCAAAAAGACAGAGTGAGATGATAACAAAAGAAGGCTTTTACCTACTGCTTAATTCATAAACAAATATAGCCAGGTACATTTATATTCATGAAAAAACAGACAAAAAGATTGATCTTAAAATAACAATTTGAAAATAGGAATAAAAATGAAAAATAAGGATACTTAACAAATCCCATGTTGGTGACCATAATTTCACATGCATACGTGACAAATAATCTCTAAATGAATTTTACTGAACCATTGCAGTAAAATTAACATTACCAAATGAATATTTCTTCTCCATGAGCATAGACAAGATCGTTTTAGCATTCACAGACACCTAAAAGCTACAACTAACACGTGTTGCAAGAATCAGCTGTTTTAGTCCCACGTGATGACCTCGTTAGTACATAGGCAAAAAGAAAAAGAGTGAGATGATAACAGAAGAAGTAAGACTTAGAAACACACACTAAGTGACAGAGCTGCAGTAAAGATTTTCAGGCAAGGTAGCATCTATTTATCCCATCCCAGCCGCCATTTACTTCCGTATAACAGAGCAATGAGACGAGTGCCGGTTTCCTACTTAATTATCTCTCTAATGGAGGAAGAGAATGGCATTTAATTACTCGGCCCCAGATTTAGACTCATGGCATGCAAGAGGTAAATGGATTTAATGTTGCGAGGATAAATAGAGCTACTGTGATGATATGCAGATGTTTGCACATGTGCAGCAGGCGTAACAAACTACCACACAGCCCTTGATATGCAGGTACAGCCTCCCGTCTAAATTTGCTCTGTGCGGAGTGACACACTCACACTCACATGGCATTTTAAGGCCGAGCACAAACCGTATAAAAGGGTGACACCGGTGTGTGTTATTGAGTGATTATCTATTTGAAAGTCTGTTAAAAATATACACCCCTACAGAGGAGAACCATAGTTGATGCCCAGAGAGTTCAGACTAACATTTCAAGGTGCCAACTTTTCAGGAACAGCTGCCAGTTAAGATCGGTTCATAATTTGCAAATCAGGCTCTACATAAATGTTACGCACTGAGTCATGCCTTTATTCATCAACATGGTAACAACTAGAACTATTTTTGAGATGACAAAACACACATTCAGTTTCACCAAAAGGAAGAAAAAAACGTCTTAGTGGCAGTTAAATGAATTTATATAAGGATTTGGACAATGCCTCCAGTATTTCCATTCTTCCCCTGGAATTAATCAATTCACTGAGACAAATTATTTTGTCCTTCTTTTCAAATTTTGAGTAGTATTTCTCAAAGTATTTCTTTTCATTACTTTCTCTCATATCAGCCACAAATCAGATACTGCCAGAGGAAAGCCATGGTTCACTGTGCTATCTTACGTTATCTACATTTATCCAAATAAATTGGACAGAGGATGCAACCGCTAGAGGGGGCTAGGCATGCTAATAACAGCTGCTACATGCAACATGTGGCTTCACATTGTTGTGAAAATCGGAGTAAATGGATTTAGAGGATGAGAAGAGTGAAGAACAAGGGCATGTCAACTCAGAGATTATCAGTAAGTGGAAATCGTCACTCCAACTCTGACAAGTTCATACATTTGTGTAGCTAAAACCATTTGATTAAAATGACAGCTGGAGATAAGTCATATGCAAGCTTAAAAGGGCTGTTCTCAATATTCAGAACATTGATATAGCAGAAACCCTATATTTGCTATGTAAACATATAGTGGAGTTATGGTGTCCTGAGCAGAGAAGGAAGTCTGTGTGTGTTGTAATCAGAGTTCCCCTGTCTTTTATTTTAAAAGCCGGTCCGCCTGCAAATACATGTGAGCGAGTCGGTATCAGACGCAGCGGGACAAGAAAAAGCGTCGGTATTTGTCGATTTGGGGAACAGTCGGTGAAAGCTGCGTGAAGCCAATCCCAGTATTTCGAGCACAGCACCTTTACAGTAACATTTACCATTGTTTAGTCCACAGAGTTTTAAAGCCAGCTCATGAAACTTGCCAACTGCTTAATTCATAAACAAATATAACCAGGTACATTTATATTCATGAAAGAAAAAAAAGAAGATTGATCTTAAAATAAAAAATCGAAATTAATGATAAAATTGAAAAAGTCCCATGCTGGAGACCATTATGTGCCATGCATATGTGTCATATAATCTCTAAAATGAATTTAACTTTTTAAAAGTTAACTTTTAACTGACAGATTTCTGCCATCCTTTCTCACATCCTTTTTTTTCCATCCATGTTAAATCTACATTTCATATTTTATTATTTGTTGTGTTTGTGTATTGTATGTATTTGATGTGTTGCAACGCCATAGTTGCCGTTAAAATATCTAGTAATAGAGATCACCAAATGATGTTATTTTATTGACCAAATTCACATTATAGGAATCATTTAGGAATACTAGAACATTTCAGAAGTTCTTAATAACATTGTAAATCCAGATAAAATCTCTATTTAGAGTGTGGCTTGTTGTTGAACTCAATTGAAAGTTCTCTTCAGTAGAGATGGGTATTGTTAAAAAGTTTTTAATACAGATTCTAATACTGTGACTTCCTAAACAATCAAAACAATGAAAAGAAAAATTAATTAGAACACTTCACATTCCAGCACAAATATTTATTTTTCAGCTCCTACTGCGTGAGCCGTCTCTGTGCGTAACGTAGAGTTTTTCCTGCGTGTCTCTACAGCGTGTGATGTTAGACAGCCAATCAAAGTTCTTAGATTTTGGTAGAACCATGTTGCATGCACTGACGCCAATGAGATTTTCTCCTTAGATATTGAAATCTGATATTGAATGATGAGGGATTTTCCCGATACTCGATACTAAGGAAGCAATTTGGTTGGTGCCTTACAAGAATTGAAATCAGTGCCCAGCCCTAGTCTCCAGTAAAATCCTTTTAACTTGCCATACACCCACTTCACCTCAATAGCCCCCTTTGGGTCAAAGAGCACCATCACAGACTGCATTCATTCACAGTAATCTGTCTTCAAAGTGGGGCTGCAAAACTATGGGGAACCCAGTGCTATCAACAGAAGTTAGCTGGCTTGTCGCCAATCCCTGCCCCACCATTTTAATATTTTCCTCCGTTCCCTTATGCGGACTAAATAAGGGGTAAAGTGTTTGTGCTCTGGCTCTGGTTTCTCCTAGATTAGAACTAGCCGTTTATAATCTGGCTGTCCAAATGGCTGCTGCAGGCCACTTCATTTGGTTAAAATACAACATATCTAACATCTATATGCAGACAAACATAGCATTTAATTCTCCTTACAGTAAGTGAATACATGCATGTGCTCATGCACACACTAATGCCCATGCCCCCTCTCCAGTAGCACAGTGCGGAACAGAAGATACTAATACCAATTACCAATAGCTAAATAGCCCTTATACCTCCAGCAGCTGGAGCATCAGGCTACTGAAGTGTAATCAGAAGCCTCGGTCCGCCCCGAGGTCAATTCATCGGAGAAGTTATCGCGCCTGAATTATACATGGCAGCCTCTGTAAACCATGAATGTTGAATATATTGTTTGCACACAAGAAATGACAAGAGAAAAAGGGTGGAAAATGTGACAGAAAGAGAGGGGGAGAAGAGAGATTACGGAGAGTAGTGGCTGAGCAACCAGTCCCTTAAAAGGAAATGTCAGTGGGGTGTAACGTTTTTCACGACAAGGCAAACGGATTTAGGACAAACATATATAAAAGGACAGTTCATGCTGAAACGCACCACACACGTTCACATTCAAAGACAACTCCACATGTTAACATAAATTATGTATAGTATAAACCAACATCAACAAACATTGGCATGAGTATAATCAGATCAAAGTAGCAGTAATATGTTATGCTGTTACATGTTAAGAGCTCGATAACGTGCAGTTTTGCCGATGGGCGTTTTGGGATACAACAGAGAAAAGAAAGTGATTGGAGTTGATCTTATTCACATCTGCTATTCAAGATGGAGCCTTCAGCTGTTAAGTTCCAGTGTCAGACTCTTGCTGTGAACCCAAACGAGCAAATCAATAGCCTATCGAGTGAGGTCAGCCTCCTTGAACCGTTTCACTCTTTGCTCCGCACGCAGTTTGTGTCTCTCTCTCTCTGTGAATCTCGCCCTCGCCCTCTCTCAGATGGACTTTTAATCTCCCCTGAGAAATAATGAAAATGTTAGGGGCTGATAACTAGTTAGGCCAAAGCTCTCAGAAGTGTGTCAGAACCAGTAAACACACACTAGCTAGCTACTGTACAGCTATGTATCAAATGTAACATTTTCTTTGAAATATACAGCATGTCAATTATAGCCAAGCACAGCTGGGCAGGAAACTGCTTTTAATACTGTTCTCAATGAAAAGCACTCACAACAAGTGACCTTATGTCAGAAATGTAAGCACTCAAAAATGAGCCAATGATTTAGATGCACGAAAAGATACAAAATTTACTCGTTCAAGTATTATGAGTTTGTGAGTTAACTGTTTTATTTCTCATTCCTCCTGCAGGTGCAGTATTCTCATTATTTCCTTCCTATGGGCCAAGAGTCGTAACACTGGATCCGAGCCACATTGGAGAAAATTAAAACAAAATGAGTTGCGGTTGAGGTTGCCACCCTGAGTATCCGATCGACTATCGATTTCCACTTGGGGGAGATAGCTGCTGTGTAGAGCAGAGGGATGGCAGAGGGGACACTGGGTGACAACAAGCAAGGCTCAAATGATATATTTCCCATCCATGAAATGAAAAAGGGCAAATAAAGTGGCTCCTGTTAAGTGGACGCAGACACAAACCCACACTGCTCCACATTACACTCCTCACGCGCACTTAAAGTACACATCCTTCACCAACACTTGAGCCTCCATCAGCGCACACCCTTCCGTCCACTCACCGTATATCCTTACGCTGTTGACAGGAGGAGTTGTAGCACTCTGCGCGGGGGGAAGACATAACACTGACAGTGATGACATTATCCCTGCCCCTCTTTTGTTAGGAAACCACAGCATATTGTCTTATATATAAAGACAAGGCTCCATTAAGACCAATGACTGTATCCATTCTCCCCTGTCTCTCATTATAAGGCCATCTGCATCCATCGACACACACATCCCTTCTGGCAAGGCCGCACAGGGCCCATCAGAGAAAGGAGAGCCGGCAGCGCTTCATCGCCGAAGCACGCAAATACAGCCTGTCTCGCCTTGATGAGGTCATAAAAGATACCAATAGCATGTGCGTCAACACACAGGCTGATGGAGGCGGACAGACACCTTAGGGATTCTGTGGTGTTTTGTACCGGATAACAGAGGGGCTCAACTGAGGAGCAAACACACACTTCCATTTCAGTTTACCCCACTTCTCTGCCCAGTTTCTCTGGTCAAAACTTAAACCAATGTCTTTTCAGCTGGAAAATGGCCTCTCTCTCTCTCTCTCTCTCTCTCTCTCTCACTCACACTCACACTCACACTCACACACACACACACACACACACACACACACACACACACACACACACACACACACACACACACACACACACACACACACACACACACACACACACACAGTTACTGAGGCTCCCAGCCTGTCGGGTTGCTTCTCGTCTTTCTGTGCAAGCCCGTGCTCAATCATTGATGAGCCCAGGTCCTCTGGTACAAATGAAAGGACTGGGCAAAAGGAGTGCAATCACCATTAGACTACAGAAGAAGCATTAGTGAGGGAACCACATATTAAAATCCCTCCCGCCCCCCCATCCTGAGGCAGATACTAATGGCGTAGATAAAACACACACATTCAGCAGTAAGAGAAGTCACATTGATAGAAGGCAAACCGACATGAGAGGCTTGTACAATGTGTTTGTCTTTGAAGGTTCAGTCCGTGAACATGTTTGTTCTGCAATTATAATCAGCGCCATGTTTTCGCCTGTGCAAGCGACCACACACAGAGACACACAACTGACAAGGTAAAGCTGTAGCCGAGTGTGTTACCATCTATCCCTCCTCTGCACTGTCTGGATCTCCTTCCAGTAGCATTTATTCATACTAATTCTCCAACAACGGTGTCCCCTCGTACTCACTCCTGCGCCTCTCTGTCTACCTCCCCCTCTGACATTTTTCCATGCAGATCTCTGTGTCTCGCGCCTGCTCCCTCACAGACACACCAGGCTCTGGGCACTCAGGGACAATAATGCCAAAGCACCGCCAGAGGCGACCAGAGAATGAGAGCTCCTTTTCAGCGAGCCCCCCCCCTCTCTCTCTCTCTCGCGCTCTCTCTCTAACAGTTACAACATTGAGGAAAACAAGCTTTTATATTTGTAACTTCTATTTCATGCTGCAGAGGCTGCCTAGGTGTGTGAAAACTAACGCATAAAACACTAAAAAGCAGCTAAGTTTTACAGCATCTATGATGCACGCATGCATGCACGGCTAAGTTGTCGCTTGCTCCTACGATGGCAAGTTTACATAAATTAGTTGCCTATAAATATAAAGTGAAAGTTTAGCTGCCTTATCCTATAGACGGAGGAAAGAAATTATTGAATTCACCGTGCTGCTTAAATGCTACTGCCATCTTACTCAATGCATGAGTTGACGTTGTGATTCAATCAACACACACACAATATAACAACGTTGACCAAACCAATTACATTATGCTTTACATTTCATTATACATACATGCTATAGTGATAATTGGATCATTAAAGACAAATGTACCAATCTGAACTGGCTTGCGAATATTCCATTTCCTTACTTGGAGAAAAAAAACTGCCAAAGCCCCTGTTCAAAAGACTGGAGCATCACAGTTAATCTGTCATCCATTAAACCTGTGAGGAAAGCAAACACACACTTTGCCATGTCTGAGCAAGTATAAATAATTAACCCCATCCTAACTTCTAACCCTGGCTCATCTCCACCGATTTCATGGCTCAACTTATTTTCAGAGTAAAGGAGTAAACAGAGTCAGAATATCTGTATTATAGATATGTATGTGTGTGTGTGTGCGTGTGTGTGTGCGTGTGACTGTATGCGGGGGGCGTTACACGGGGAGCTATGCTCAGCACTGCTCAATGCTGAGCTCTTGGTAGGCCAGCCTGGGGTTGACTCTCCATATTACTGGATCAGAAGCAACTCTCAGCCCGTTGGGTGAACTCTTCAACTCCATGCTGAGTGAGCGCACGAGAGAGGCGGGCAAGCATAGCCCTCCTGAGCTTGAGCTGTAGCCTTGAGATAGGCCTTTTTTCTGCACGCAAACACACAAGGCCAAATCTGGTAAAGGGAAAGCTGCATTTGGCTGATAAAGTGCTACCTCGAGTGAACTTCGAACCTCTACATCTTCTCTCCCTCACTCTCTTCCTCACGCTTGTGCTCTGCTTCACCTCTTTGTCCCAGTCAGCTTGCGGTTGTACGGGGCGTTAAGAGGCAGGTGCAATGTTGTGTTACAGTTCAGTTTATTGGAGTCAAGGTTTAGGAAGCTCGGACTGTAAGTACACGTGTAAATGTGCCAGAGAGTAAATTAAGTACAAGTTCACATGACAAAAAAAATCAAAAACATCATTCAACATCTCAGCTGAGTCTTGCCTTTGAGGACAACCTGTTTTTGCTGTGTGTTTCTTATACAAACATCCATTTAGCAGATCAAATTGATTTCAGCTCCCGCTTCTACTTAGCCCCCATTTTTTGTTTATCCATTGTCATCTTCAGGTTGCATTTAAACAGGGCTTTCCGAAGGCTTATTAGGCTGTGATGGAATATAGACACATCTGGATGCAGGAGATTCAAGCCATCATGAGAGCACCCAGATGGATTGAAATGCAATTATATGTGCGGGATTAATTATGAGTTATTGCTCTGTTGATACACTGCTGAGGTGTAAGAACACGAGTGAAGGGATAGAAAACATGTACATAGACAAAAAAGAAGAAGGAAAAAAGTGTTAAATGTAGAAACAGATGTCCCTGGCATATTGATAACAGTTATTTCAACACCATCGCTGGCTTGCTTGAAGACTAAATAACAGGGCTCTGGCAGAAGGCCGAGGAGATACATGTTGTTTGAGGGTGAGAAGGGACCGCCTCGTATAGTGCCACTATAAGCAGAAATGAGAGTCTGCACTGCCCCCAGACATGAGAAGAAAAAAAATCTGAAACACATTTTGCCATTTAATATGGAAATGCACACGCATTTAACTTCTGAGGGATTTTGTGATAGCCAAGCACCGATTATACTCTAGGACCAACATCAAGAAGCTGCATTTCCAGACATTTGTTCACCACACTAGCAGGAAGAAATCTGGTTGTCCATACTGCCAGGAGGATTAGGACCAAATGCTGCAGCAAAAGAGCCCCTGTGTGCAAAATGCCACTCAGGTAGTGAGCTGTAAAAGCTCAATGACTGGCCCCTTTTAGGTGAAGCCTTTTCACCTGGCCTGAAAGAAACCAGGGTTTTTGTGGCGGTTAAAATTGTTGATAACTTACAGTGGGCTGGGCTGAAATGTCCATGTCTGGCACCATCGCAAAGGAAAAATTGAGCATTTGCAAACAAAAGAACGTGCCGTTTAGCTGTGATAGGATTGAGACTTGCGCACGGCACAATTATCTGCTCACTGTCGAATATGACATGTTATGTCATTCTTTGTGGTTTAGTTTTTTGTATATATGTTCTCTAGAATGCATTTTACAAGCTTCATGCCAAAGATGTTACCCTAGGAAAAACAGATTGCTTGCCTTTTCTTTTTCAACAGCAACAAAGATAAGAGAGTTGTGTGTCTGTCTCTGGGGAGCTGTCTTTGACTGCATGTCCTCCAACCGCAACTCCTAAGCTCCATCTGGTGTGGATGTCATTAATGAACAGACCTCCAGTTGCATTCAGTGTACTGCAACTTGCTCGCTGAGCTGTTTTAGACAGCAGTAAGCCTATGAGGAGATGCTGAATTTGAGTGTTTGGAGTAAACTAAGCCCTGTAATACCGGGGCAACCCCAACCGTAAGACATTGTTTTGTGTCTTGTTTGATTGTACGGTTCTTATTTTAATAAGCTCAATAGGTCACGGATGCACAGTATATTCATGGAACATACAAGAATGTAAAATGTGATATTTTATCCATATGGCCTTACAGTAGGGCATCATTCAAAATGTATCATTAACTATACAGCTGCCGATATCCGTTCCTAACTTTAGATACCAATTTTATTAAAATCCGAATTTAACATTTTTTTTTTCCGCTCTTGTAGACCTATGTAAATGCACACTGTAATTAAGCATTTTAAAATACACAAACACACACACACACGAGTCCCAACTCTGTGTTAAAAAGTTTTTGCTAAATGCCTCTACAACATATAATGTTAGACAGCCAATCAAAAACATTATTAGATCTTGGTACAATCATGCTGCACACTTATTGGCTCACTGACATTGATGATATTTACTCCTTAGGTATACATTTTTCAATACTCATTACTATAGAGAAAGTTCGGTACTCAGCCCATCCGTATGGAGCCCCCAACCTCCATTCCAAGATTCTACAAATAGGTTTCAAATGCCGATAATGTTAAGTATTTATGTTGCAACTAGTTCAGCTATAAATAACAACTGTAGTATTGTGCATAACTTTGTGTCAGCCACAATGGCAGAAATGTGCACAAAAGTAGAAAATTCTGCCTCTCTTTTCAGCACTTGTGTTTTTGCTGGAAAATAGTTTTTCTAAAAATTAAAAAGCTTATTTAAGGCAGGGAAGAAAAGAAGAGGAACAGAATGAAGGAAAGGAGACTTTGAAAGTTGCCAAAGTTTGGCTGCAGCATGCATTGTAATCACAGCCCTCATTTTTACTGTGGTAGAGCAAAATCAATCCCTGCCATTTGTGTGCCTGGCAGACTTCTAACAAGTGCAGCCAGCTGGAAAATAGGTCCGTCGTCACCCCATAACACCTGGCCAGCCCAGACACTGCCGGGGCCCTTTTTTTGGAAAGCCACATGTACACACACAAGCACACAGACAGATACAAATATCTGTATAAGCCAGCAAGGTCCACCTTTGGCTTTGTAATCTCAGTGTCGATGATGTGGTGGCTGAGAGAGTTGTGATTGTCATAGAAAACATAAAGCGGACCAAAGCTGCTTTTGCATGGCTGTGATCTCTATAAAACTGGAGACGAATAAGACAAGCTGAAAATTGTTGGCGATTGGCAGTGCAGGTGCAACCTGTTGAATTGCAAGAGAAAGTTGGACAGAGAAGTCACACAGATCAGCCCGATGAATTTTTAGACATTTGCCCTTGTGTTTCTTTGAGCAAAATGTATGGCGTTTTCACACCTATAGCTTGTTTGCTTTGGTCCGAATCAGTCGGTGAGTTAGTAAACTTGGAGCGATTTGCCCTCGTTTGGTTTGGTTTTACACCTGGAAAAATCCAAGCGTACCAAATTAATCATCACAAATCATGCAAGAACATCCAGCCCTCTTATTGGTCGGATATGTCCGGGGGTTGGGGCGAGAAAGTAAAAAAAGGAAGAAGGTCCTGTGTTTTGGTCTAGTGGTCAAACCGTCTCATTTCATTAAAATGATCAGACATTGTTTCGCAAAGACGTTACTACATCTGCTCTGGTCAGCGGACTTCACTCTACTCTGCCGGCGTCTGTCTCCAATTTGAGCGGCTGCTTGTTTGACCACGGAGATGGGACTGACAGACGGCAAGTTTGACCGCAGTCTATTTCTGTGACAGAAACACTGCAAGCTGCTACAGTTTGCTGCTCTGCTGCATCTCAGACTGCTAAACACACCTGACTACAGGAGACATCAAATCAGACTGGTGGAGGTTGGATAGTTGTAGGTTCAAGTACGGATCACGTTCTCACCACAGATAAAGCGCTCCAGCGTTTGATTGACAGCGTACCGAGACCACCTCTTCAAGCAGGTCTTGGTACGCTTGTTTGATCCACTTTTGGTGTGCACCAGAGTTTGATTACCGCATCCTCACCTGCCCAAACAAATCGCACCAGCGGGTCAAACATATTCTTGTTCGATTCGACCAAACTAAAGGCTGTCAGTGTGAAAACGCCCCTAGATGTACTATTGCTGCCAGGGGACAAGGAAAGTAAGGTAACTATGTCTAATCCTTATTTTATATGTCAGTGAGGAACATTTGTGTCACTTTAGTTAACCCTAAAGGTAAGGCAAGTGAAAATATTCCACTAAAGTTAACACTTAAACTGATAGGTGTTTTTTTTCCTCAGGTGGTTTAAATATGTTCAGCTGCTGCCTCCATCCACAGCAGATCCATTGCTTAGCTTTTGTGTTGGTGCTCCTGCCTGCTTCTCCAAACTGGGGATGTGCCAACCGCAATTTACTGCATGTAATACACTGACAATGGATAAGTACCTAATACAATCCTGTTTCAAAATATCCAAACTATCCAAACTACTACTTGAGGAAAATGAGTATTACTCTTGGACTTTTAGTTGTAACATTGAAGCTATCTTATGCATTCGATGCTCTATCTGTTGAATGCAGGGTTGATTACGGCACTTTTTAAACCACATGTATACTGTAGTTTTTGAATACAAAATTTGCACTTTGTTATCACTGAAGAGTATTTTGCCCCACAGATGATTTGTAAGCTGCCATTTTAGCATAAAAACTAATTGGAAGACATGGCTGCGGATGAAAGGTTTTGGGCAGTTTTACAACAGCATTAGAAGGTCAGATGCAAACAAACGTTTGGCACTTGGTGCAAGTCCATTACCTTGATTCTCAGTTCTACCTGTCCCTTTACTATGCTTCATATTTAGTCATGCTGTATCGGGTAAAATAACTGGAATAAAATCAAAATACCATCCAGTAGAACTATTTTTTACTTTACCATTTCAAAGCAATTGTTTGCTTCAAACTGCAACTCTTCTCTCACTTGTGCAGCACTTCTTATTACCGAACCGCAAACGGAGCAAATGTGTGTGTTCAGCTGGCTGCATGCTTTTATTAAGCATGTGTGACCTAAATATGCACGACGTGTTAAAATAAAGTAAAACTGTACTGCCCTTCCGCCCCACTGTCTGGCTTTTGTCCATCTAGATCAAACTTTTTGTGCCAATGAGCGCAGACCTGCCGTACAAACAACATGTCAGACTGCCATAACGGCTCTTTGAAATGGAAACAATTGCCATTGATCAATGCTGCCATCCACTTTCAAAGCCAGCTTAAGAGGCTGCCTTTGTCAAACAGCATATTAAATGACTGACTACAGAACAGAATGACATGTGCAAACAAGTTTTTTCAGCATCAGAATGATACTTGTGTGATTTTCCAGCTGGTTGGCTGCTGATGTATTTTCTTTTCAATCAAACTACAGTATAATGATAATGATGATGATTACTGTTATGTTTTTAAACAAACTTGCAGTTGGTTGGTCAGTTTGTTTCAGGTGTTAAGTGTCAGCCTTAGCTGATCCCTCGTTCAGCCGGTTTTTCTCTCTCTTTATCCCTGGGCAGGGTGCAGAGGCACTATCCATTTGCCCGTCCGACTGCAGCCAGGGGACAGCAATATCTGGCTTACAATATAATGCATCGCCAGTCCCATCAGAGGCCACAATGCAGAACGCTAACCATAACCCAAGCACCTGCCTCCCAAGATGGAACTGTGCGAGGAGGGAGGAGGGCTGAAAGATAGACGCAGGAAGAGAGAAACAAACAATTATAAATCGCAAATCATGCGCTTGTCGTCCCCGAAGTGCAGCTTAAGGTGACTTTAGTTTCAAACGGTTAAAGCGAGATAGATAAAAAGTGAAAGAATTTATAAAGAAAATGTGGAATTCTGCCTCTTTCAAGCACATCAAAGAACCCATTTTCTCTTGAGCAGCAGGAGGGTGAAATCACAAGGCAGACTCAGCTCTCTGCTTCCCGTTCTCCCTTAACATAACAGATTTAATGAAGTCAAATTACAGTGGGGTTTCCATGGGAAAACTGTGACTGAAACATCCTTTATTACCAAGTAACAGCAGCCAGTGATTGAGGGATACGTTTATCACTAATGACAGTTATTTTCTAAGAAAGCTCAAATAATTCCTTTCACATGAATAATATGATGCAACAAACAATCCTTACTCCTCCATTCCAACTTCTTTAACTAGTTCTGTGGAAATTGAACATTTGTAGGGTCAAGAAAGCACACCATATTTGATTATCGTCAAAATGGCTCTCTGCCTGTAAATGTTATTCCAGCAGTGTTGTGGAAGCAACTGCAACTAGTAAAGCTCCAAGCAGTTCCTCATTGGAAGTGGTTAAGCTACAGAAACACTTCTGTACACTCGAAAGTAGCAAGCTACAGTACAAACAACTCAGAAAGAGTAGCTTAATGCCTTCAATCTACTGTTAATCTACTACTGTTAACTGATAATATAATTAACAGATACATTATCATTAAAATCATTACTGTTCATTTATCAAACAGATGCATTCTAATTTTGATCAGGAAACTTTCTCAGAAAGTATGTTTACGAGTCTTATCCTTTTATTAATGATATCCAGGATTTGACATTAACACATTATATGTGAGATCTGGTTATTCACATCCCTGTTTACATACTCTTAAAAGTATCTAGATGTCTCAACATCTGGCAGCAGGTGTGTCTTGATTCCTCAACATCTCACCGGTTTCATTCTGAGAATAAACCCCGTGTTGGTGTTGTTTTGCTTTCTTATCAGCAACCTGGTGTTGTCAAGCAACATGCCGTAGCATTCTGGTTCTTATTGGACATCTCTTGCAAATCCAGACAGGTTTTAAAAAACAAAAAGGATAGGTGCTTATCCAGGTGTATGAAAAAAGATATGTCCAAAAACCTGATTATAATGGGTGTACACGTGTGCCTGCAAATAAACTGCAAGTACACTTCACTGATGACTGAAAGCGCTGTATTTGGTAATTGTTTGAAATACTAAATGGGCAAGTCTTAGTTTTACTATGTTATGTAACTCTATTAAGTGGTATGGCACTTCTTATTGGCTGGTTGGTGTCTGACTATCGCCACTTGCAGCTGCTTCTTTCAGAACAGGGGACAGGTTAGCTGCCTCTCGCTCCCTCCCTCCTGTACCATCAAACGAGCCCACAGCTTGATTCTCCCCTGAATCATAAGATGGGAGGGTGCAGAATCTGTGCAGGTGGTGAAGCAAGATTTCAATCATTTCTGAGCTTTTTAATCTTGCAGGGAAGATAAGAAAAAAAAAAAATTGTGATGCCACGTTACCCCACTTCTTGGTAGGAAAAAAAATAGCTTTCTACTGAAAACTTTACATGATTTGGAAATTTCCGTTGCTACACAACTGCTACTGGGAAATTATGTTGAACTAGTAGCATTGCTACAACCACAGCTGACACACTGATATCTGGTGAAAGTTGAGTCTTGAGGATCTTAAAAATAAAAAATAAAAAATGTAAATGAAATTCCGGGGCGCCTGTGTAGCTCAACTGGTAGAGCATGCGCCCATATATGGAGGTTAACTCCTTGACACAGCGACCGCGGGTTTGACTCCGACCAGAAATGCTGCATGTTGTTCCCTCTCTCTTCCCCTTTAGGTGTTTCATTATCCTGTACAAATAAAGGCCCCAAATGCCAAAAAATATATCAAATGAAATTCAGCATTTATTAGAATGCATAAATTCCAGGCCATGATCAGGAATCATCTTTTGGAGAGAAAAAAACGATTACAGTGCACATATGCAAATCCAAGCCAACCATCAAGATATGTGTTCTGACATCTCCAGAACATGCTGGGATGACACATGGATGTGAGTGGGGTGGGAGAGCCATTGTGGCCTGTGGCACACCTTCCTCCCTCTCTCCAGTTCTGTCTCTCGTGATCTCTTTTAAGCTTGATCCCAGTCCTCCCCTCCCCTTTAACTTTTCTCTGCCCTTCTGATGCCGTCTGCTCACCAACAACCCCTCTGTTTCCTGTCCTACCTTCTTTTTGTGAGTAAGGCATGAGATGCAGTGAGGTGCACTCAAGACCTGCTCTTGATGTACTTTGTTTTTGACAACAATGAACTTCCATAGGAATGAAAAGTGAGCAAGCAGCTCCACTTATAATGTTACAGTCCACCTTTATCGAGTCTAAGTCAGGACCAAGACCAGGACTAGTTGAGACCAAGTCAAGACCGAGCCCAAAAAGGTTCAAGTCCAAGTCAAGACGGAGTCCAAATGAGAGACAGTCAAGAGAAGAATTCCTAATACAAAGTGCTCACTGACGTTGTGTCTGTGGACAAAATGAAAATGATGGTTGCCCAATGATTGAGGTATACGACGCAGACAGGCTATACCAGGCGACCATTGTCAATGCCCGTTCAAGATGGATTTTGAATTAAACCAATACCTGTTATCTGAACAAGCGTGCTTCATCAATGGTTTTGTTTTGAGGGTAAAGTTACAGTGCTACAAAAAGTTAGAGCATACAGTGCTGGACTCAGTCAAGATCAACGAGTACATTTGGCAAGTCCAAAGTCCGAGTCAAGTCCAAGTCCAAATACTGACAAGTCCAAGACAAATCTGAGACAACAGAAAAACATCTTGAGTACTAGCACCCTGCCAACAACATTTATTAATGTAGGCGACTATTTTGTACTATTGCAATACATTTGAGTTTGAAAAGTAGCAACCTTGAAAAAGTAAAAAAGATTTTTAATATAAGTAATGTAATATGTTGCTTTTGGCTCCCAATTTTAGTAATTAGATCAAAAGAAATATCCATAAAAAAATCATGCTTACCTCCTCTCAGCTATTTGATATAAATTACCACATTTGATACACTTTAAATTTGAGCCTTTTCTTCTTTAACGTGGCCTAAAAGCACAGACTTGAAAGGAAAGCAAAGCTGCCTCTTGAACAACCTATATAGCATCTCCCACCTCTTTTCCAGTTTTTATCTTGTTCCAAATATGGCTTGGTGAGGGCAGCATTCATCACTTGCCAGTGGCAAGTCCTAATGAAGCCGTCGTTTGTCTGCCTAATGGTACCTGGGCTCCATCTGTCATTGGCAAGCCAATGCAGAGACACGCGGCATTCACCTTGCCAGCACTTGTTCGCTGTCAGAGGGGGGGGGTGGGGGGGGGGAATCACGTCCGACCTTTCCCTGTGTGTGTGTGTGTCTCTCTTTTTACATGCTGTGAAATCCCTGTAACAACACTACTGTGCAACATGGCCTCTTGCTCTTGGCCGGCTGAGTGTTTTTGGCCAGGAGAAAGCGTGCCACTGCCTCTGCGCCACAGCTCCCCACAATGTGGCTCAAAAAAGGGAGTGTGACATATGTCTTTGTTGTTGGAAAATGTGGGGTGGGTATGCGTCTTTGCAGCTCGACAGCTGGAGCTGGCCTCAGCAGCCTCTCTTAGGGGAGCGCTTCATGGCTCTTGCGCCTACTACACTGCCATGGCCTGAAGGCTGGTTTGACAACAGTTAACCTTGGATTTATCTAGCCCACTGCCTAGCCTACAAGCACAAAAACACACACACGTACACGTGTACACACACACACGCTCATGCAGTTTATGTCGGCACACTTCAAAGCCCCACTGTACAGTTTGAACACCCCCATAGAGAAGCATGTGTGAGAATGCACTTCAAAAGGAATACTTCTCACTATGCCATGCATGCATGAAGCAGAAACACATACACACAGGATATCTTCAATCTAAAATTAAGGCTGACAATCAATACTTTTTAGGCTTTCAGTATTTAGCAACTGAGTTATCAAAAAAAAGTGATCCTACTAAAGTATTTTAGTGTTAAAAAATCCTCTTTCCCATTCATTCTCCCAGTTTGCCATCACTTAGCCGGGCTTATTCACGCGCCTTCACGCCAGGGGGTGTGGGGGAAATCCATTACTTTACTTTATGATGCTACATCTGTTTAGCCATCCCTGCAAATTAAAGCACCTCCAAGCAGGCTCATCGCTCAGCACACTCAATTAAAATGACTCTGGCTTGTGTGCAAATATGCTTCCTAGACCACATTTTTTCGCTTTTAGTCTGCTGTTGGGGCGCAGTGGAGAAGGACTGAGATGAAGTCAAATAGATAAGTGTTTTGAAAAAGATGTTTGTCACTGTAGTAAGTAAATTACCATGCTATTTTTTGTAATTATTATTTGCTCGATTGCCGTGCATGAGGTGAAGCCCAGAGAGTGGATGTTTAGTAGCAGTAGCCAGGCATGTGAATGTGATATGTGCTTGTATACAATATATCCCTGAAATCATTACATATGTATGCATGCTCTGATGTATGCTTGTCGAAGTGTCTGTGTGTGGTGTATGGTCACCTTGGAATTGTCTGCAACACACAATTGGTCTACTGCCATGAAGCTGGCACTGTGGAAAAACTGATGGATCAGTATGCATGAGGCCACATGCAAATAGTTCCAACAGCAAAAAAATAACTAATTGGCTAAATAATAAAAGGTAAACCCAGAGAAAGTTCATATTAAATATTTTGCAGTTCTTGGAGTTACCCAATATTTTGACTGTACTTGCTTAATTAGTTCAGTAAATCCAAACGGGTTAATTAGTTTCACAAATCTTTCAGCAGATCAAGCCTTAGTATAGCCACTGGACTGTGGATGATTTTAAACGTGGCCTTAAAACCCACCTTTTTAGGAGAGCTTTTGATTGATCTCTTGCCCTTTTCTACATTGTTTTTGTTTATTTTTATATTTACTATTTTCATGCTCTCCATGTGTTTTATTTATTTATTTATTTTTTTATCACTTACTTTTTTACCATGTAGCACTTTGAGATTTTTGCGAATATAAAGTGCATTATAAAACAAAATGTATTATTATTATTATTATTACTGGACATATTACTGGGTCCCACTGTGGTGCACGGATTTGCAGCTGAGAGAGAGAGAGAGAGAGAGAGCGAGCGAGAGCGAGAGAGAGGAGAAACAGAAACGAGAGAGAAAGAGAGAGAGAAAAAAAGCACAGCCAAATATTTTTAAGGAAGAGGATTGTGTTTTAGTTGTAATGTTCGGGGACTTGAGCTGGAAAAAAAGCCATGCTCCAAGGGCTACATATCTGCCTCTGTCTCGTTTTCTCTTTCACAGACCTCCACCTTATTGAGGCTGACAATGGACAAGAGCAGCATGGCAAAAAGTAATTATGAGAAAAAACTGCAGAGCTGCCCACGCAATCATCTGTGTCACAGGCCACACAACGAAACACAGGGCTTGCTTAAATGAGCCTGACAAGCCCAGAGAATATTAATTTTCTCTCCCCTGATTTTATCTCCTCGCACATGTATTATTAAACCCTTTGTCATCAAGGCCACGATATGGAAATGATGAATGGGCGTCCAGATTGGAAATGTGGTTCACGGAGGTGTGTGTGATACTGAGAGGGTGTGGGGCTAGGTGGAGGTCAGACATACACACAATGCATACAGCGAAAGCACAAAGTCACACATACACTCTCCTCCCGGGTAGCTAACCCTGCAGGAGATGGCTTGAGCGGTCTGATTGGGGTGCTGACCAAAATGAGATGGTAGACGCCCCCTCTGCCCTAATAGTAAATGGCGGGGACACAGCATGTAATAACAGCCACTTATGTGGCCCTCACACAAACACACAAACATACACACGATTGTTCTGCACGCACCAAAGTCCGAAGAAGTTAGAATTACAGGTTTGCCCTCCTGATTGCAGACCCCTCGGAGTGTGCAGGCTGCGCCTGCCCGTGTGGGTACACACGGTCTCATTACACATTGTTTAGGCCCAATCAGTACAACTCTGGGTTTGGATAAGGAACATAACAGATGTACTGTTTCAACAGACGGAAATATATGCTTTGAAAAAGGCACTCCTACCTAAAAAAGAAACCTGAAATATGCTCGCCCACAAACAGAGCATGCTCAGTTCTACATTCATTCACATACTTTTTGGTCTGCAAAATGCTTTGCAATAATGCCATGCTGGCACTGTTACTCAAAGAACTGAATCCCAGTTGTTGAGAATTCACTCGGAGAGTAATTCCAAGGGAGCATGGTGTGTCACTCAATGCACATCGCATGAGAATGATGTGATTTGGAAGAACATTTTTCACCACAGCGCAAAGTATGATTGTGAAAATATCAGTGTCTCAGTTTACAGTAAGCCACTCTGAGACAAATGTATTGTGACTAATAGGATGGTACATTGAGTTAATGTCAGGACAATCCATTTAAATTACGGAAAGCAAACACTGGCTATGTGGCGCGAGATCATAACGCAATCTTCTAGCATCATTATGCAGGGGGATAGTGGCAAGTAATGTGTCTCCACGCTCTATCAAATCTTTATGTATTAAACATATCATTTCCCTCCTTATGGCCCCACTCCGACTTGCGTCCCTGTACGATTATCTATCTCAGCTGTCAATCTTCGCCACTGGAGTTTACATAAGCATGTAACATCACTGGAACACTGTGGACGCACAGAGACAGACAGACAGACAGACAGACAGACAGAGAGACAGACAGACACACACAGACAAAAAGACACACACGCACAACCAATCACTCATAAAGCATATACGGTTTCACCAAAAAACTACATGAGGATGAGAGGCTTCCAGAGAGGCAGCGAACATGAGGGAAAAAAAGAATTGTTCCTTTTATCTGATATATACCAGATCCCAGTGAGGGGGAATGTGCTGTAGAAGACGTGTGATTGCTGAAAAGATAGGGGTGGAACATGATGTAGCTAAAATTAATAGCAAGGTTGCCGTTTGAAAAACCTCATTGAGTTTCTCTCTACGGAATCCTTATTGACATCTCAAAAGTAACTTTAGAGTTCAGATTGGGGGAAATAAACAAAAAAATAAAACAACTACAGATAACGTAGTTTAACATCTGTGTTATCATCTTTGTTGGAGAGTAAGATGGTTCCCCATCGGAAAATTTGTCATGCTTCATTCCAGACATGACCATTTATTGTATAACAACACAAGGGTTAACAGCCAATGTTCGTGACTCTCTGCGGCAGGAACACTTTCTAGTTATCACCAAACATTAAGGGGGTTTTCACACCTAAAAGTCTGAACCAAGATCCGATTAAGGTGCATGTATTTGCATTTGATTTGGTAAGTTTTGGTTTCACACTGCCGTTATGCGCTAAAGATCCGTCCATCATCACATTAGTGAGCTGTGTCTCTTGAAACTTATAAATTACTGTTTTGTTTTGGCTTACCCGTCCTCTCGCTGTATCTGAGGTTTACATTGTACATACTGTTGCACACCGTATGCATACAATTGGGGCGTACTACTTCTGCATACCCCTTCTTCTTAACATCGTGCCTTAAACTATGACCATCTTGGTCATATGCTGTGCAAAAGAATTGTGGTTCAGAATAGCCAAGAAGGAATGCTAGCTTGCATACGGTAAAATCTGACCAGATGCAGTAATGTAGGACTCCTGGTATTTCTTGGCATACTACATTGCACTTTCTGGGACCTATCTTGCACCCGCACAACGCAGCGCACAGCCCAAAGCAAGTGTCTTTGCTATTTAAGACAGACGCAGTTGTTAATTTCCCGTCAGTGTCAATGTCGTTTAAATATCAAACGCACCCATCTTTGCGCCCATGGGCGTGCTGGTCTTACAGGGAGGTCGTTCAGGTGCATTCTTGGCTTATTGCTATCTTGCGGCAGCAGAAAGTGATTGCGTCATTGACCAACAAAAATCTGGTCTAAAGTCAATAGCGCAGCATTTCATTGTTATTTTAACAGCGCATTAGTAAAATGTGCCTAGGCTAGTGCACAGCCCGCGAAAACTATGCTTGTTACACAGACAGACAGACAGACAGACAGGCAGACAGACAGGGAAGCGTAGAAGCGCAAAAACATGTAAACATTACAAATAAAAATATGATAAATCAAATCCGCTGAGATGGGCGCATGCTCTACCATAATGCAAATCCGCCATCATAATAGCAATGCACCAAGGTACCGACGTGCCTGGCTTTTAAAGGGAATGGAAGATGACACTTAAGATTAATGAAGACACTAAGTACAACCCTTTTAAACCATGCGCCCGGCGCACAGACTCTTTTCTCTGCCATTAAACTAGCACAAGTGGATTTGGACACGCCCCAAAACGCAACTGCGGAATGTGCTTCACGCCGTGCGATGGGATTGTTAAAATAGGGTCCATTATGTATCGGAATATACTACATTTTTTTCTGGCATACTAAATAGTATGATAATATGGATATTGGAATGCAGAGAGTCATCACCCACTTGCTGCTTCCTTGAAATCAAACTGGCCCCAGAAAGTCAAGCTTGAGAAATGGTTTCTGGGTGGGGAAGCAGCAACCACCACAGTTGAATGTGATAGGCTGTGTCTCCTGTCAATCACACACATGCTCCTTTTTAAGACTGAAACCCTATCTGTTTATGGAAAAAAAAATGTACCCACATCAAGATAATAGTTGACGTTTTTTTTAATAGATCATTTTTGCCACTTCCACATTTGCGTCAGTATTTAGCTATGATGCTGGCCATGTTACACTGTTATGAAATAAAAACCTATTTGGAAATTAATTAAGAAAATATCATGAGATATTGGATTCATTTAACTAAAACGTTTCCTTCCAAATGTTCCAAACTATAAAACTGTCTCAAAGGATGTTTAAGTTGAAGTATAACTGTATTTCCACAGTGGAAATATTCACTACAAATTGTGTTGAAGAGGATGTGCTACAGTACATTACTGCTTTTGTTCTTTCCAATTATTTTTGCATAAACTGCCTGTGTTCACACAAACAGCCCACTTTATGTGACATATCTGTCGCAATCACCGAACAATTTATTTCACAGAATTATCTATTCTCTGGCTTCTTTACAGTCAATAAACCTGTGGATGAGTCTCAGATTTCCAAAAGAACTTTCTATCTTTTTACATCATATTTTCATTTCAGCGAGCTACAACTAAAGCTCATTACTGTTTAATCGTATTTTTTTCAACCAGACCAAATGGGAGCGGTTCTATTGTTTCAATACCGGTATAGATTGAGAAACTGACAAAGCAGACATGTTCCCTTAAATTAACCAGCAGGAAAAATAGCACTAACATATTCCCATCTAGTCATATTGAGTTGAACTTTTGCACCTCAATAGTTTCATTCAATCCTTTCAATCTCCATGAAATCCCCATAAGGGCTTACCTTTACCTACCTACATAGCTTTTTCACTTTTTTAAATTCATTGTTTGCAAAGCTGCACATCAGTATTTATTTCTGTGTTAAGAGCACAGGAGTATTCACTAAAATACATTGAAGTATCCTAAAGCAATTGAATAGACTTAACCTTTGGGTACTGAAGTTTAGCCGTAATTCACAGCACCCCCTCAACTACTTAATCCTCATACACCGAGATTTACATACCCCTATGATGCTTATGTAGACACACATTAGGCCTGTCTCTTTAGAATACGATGTGTGGAACATGAACGCGCGCACAGACACACAGACACACACACACAGACACACACAGACACAGACACACACACACACGCGCTAGGCTCGTGCATCCTGGGGATACAGAACATGCGAAGGATAGCAACACTGCTGAGCCCAAACAAAATCAGCCAGCCCATTAAATGAGGCGTGACTCAGAAATCGTGAGTAATTTCTCTTGATGGTTTCTCAACGTGTTTTAAAGTCATTTATATAACGACGCTGATGATTCACAAAGGAGGCAAGCAGAAATGGAGCAGAAAAAGAGCATATTGACTCTGCTGAGCGTCTCACAAATTATTTCCCTGAATGTACAGTGGGGCAGTTAGCAGAAGGTCAGCATCATGATGTAAGCTCTGGAGGTCAGCAGTGTGACACAGTGGCACCAACAAAGTGAAATATTACAAGTGTTTCCCTTCCATTCAATTAGCTTTACTTAAAAAGCACGCAGCTGTAAAAATGTAATACAAATATGTATTACCATGCTGCCACGCTAACTTGCAAACACTCATACTGTATATTACAACCTTAAATCATCTCAAAACACCTTCTGTAAAATGTGCAACTAATGAACCCCATGGGGAGGCTACCCAATGTAATTTTTGAGCATTTGTGTGCATGTGTTTGGGTGCGTTAACAGGCAACGTTAGAATCACCTGCTTATCTAAATCCAGCTCTTGTGACACCAACAAATATATATAGTGCAATCTCTGGTGCCCCATGTGAAGTGAAAATGAATGAGGGGAACAGACAGTAAAAGATAAGAAAGGGTGGAGAAAAAGTTGCGAGAAAGAAGGGGTAAATTCTCGTAATAGAAGGCCTCTTGTCAAAAACGTTCTGCTGCTTCACAGGAAGTCTCCAAGCACGTGCTTGGAGAGGCCAGGTGGCTTTGCTCAAACCATATATTTATATATCTGAAATGGAGATGAAGGACCCGCTGGAATACTCCAACAGCCAGGGATGTCTTCTGTGATTAAAGACGATTAGATGGCAGCACTGCCACCGGAGACACCAAATCATCACTTTTTATGCTGTTCACTGGGGGATTTCATTCAAACTATAAGTGTAGGGTTAGGGGTGACATGCAGGAATATAATTTTAGCATTGGTTGCCCCAGTGCAGACCAGACTTCTAACCAATTTAAAATTGGTCTCAGTCTTTGCATGGCACTTTTCAGAAATCTGACAGATATTTGTGGACTTTCAGTGGGCCACTTATCGCTGATTATGCTAACTTGCTGAAAACTTGTCAGATGAAATGAAGGGGAGGCAGAAAGCAGGAGGCGGAATCCATTAGTTTACAAGGTAGAAAGCCAAAACACCTTAGCCGGGGAGGTGATTTTTTACGTGATTGCAGGGGTGTGTAATTGCAATGCCAATCATCAGGTTTCAAAAGTAAATTAAAACCAAATTTTGGAACTTTAAATGTAGCGTTTTACATAAATCTGATAGAGATTAA
The DNA here is from genome assembly GCF_013103735.1 of Etheostoma cragini. NCBI lineage: Eukaryota > Metazoa > Chordata > Actinopteri > Perciformes > Percidae > Etheostoma > Etheostoma cragini. Next base: position 19,646,538 of record NC_048424.1, read on the forward strand.
GGTTGCATTGTTGCTCTATCACCATAAAAGAAAAGGAAATACTTAATACTTAAGCATAATGATCACAACTATCAGAGAGACATTATAACGGTTAGATAAAAGGGACAATTTTCACAGGATATATAGCTCAACCCTTGTTTCTATTACCAGTTATTAGAACATGCAGAAAACCATGATTGAGGCCAGTTAACAAAACATTAATGTCCAATATTTGATGTAGTTTAGGTTACTCACACAGCAACGATGACGCTATGGCCAATAATGTCTGACGCCATCTCACCCGTCAGACATTGCCCTCTTTAAACCGAGCCCTGCTTTTTGATTTCTTACTTGTGTTATTATTTAAGGAGTGCAGTCACAGCTAATGGTTGCCATCATCCTCCATCCTCCTTAGAACCCGAGACACACTAATCAATGCAACTCTGACAAACAACATTACCCACAACATGCATCACATTACTAATAGCAAGAGGCTAATAATATACAGGTGATACAAAATGAAAAATTGATCTACTGCCATGAATATGAAATTAAAGGTGCATATGCACACAAACGCCCACGCAGCAGATTACAGTTTACTTTCAGTTGCATAAAACACTCTGATCATAACTAAGGAAAAAATACAACATGTCTGAAAAGAACCTGCAAGTGTGGTGTGTGAAGCATGCAATAATTGGCCACTGTGTAAGTGGCATGCAGCTATAATAAACTGTGATTTGACAGCTATAAAAAGCTTCTTCTTATACTTTTTTTTTTTTTTTTTTAAACACACAATCCCCACCGCCCTCCCTCCGTCTCAATTATTCCAACTGAGATTGGGAGGGTGCGAGGCAAAGCGGATAGAAGTGGATGTTAAAAAAGCAAGCAAAAACCGCTGGAGGGTTTGTATGTTTGCAAATGAAGGAAGCAATAAAAAGGAAAAAGAAAAGTCTCCGGGGAAGTCTAATCACTTTCATTTTGCATCTCTGAAGAATTAGACCAAGTTAAACAGAGCAAAGCCACCACGACGGCAGCAGAAAGTAATGCCTAGTTGAGGATATCATAATGGATGGCTTTCACCTCGAGGTCATTAAATAATTATCTTGTCGCGGGTAAAATAGGACGTTCCATCACTCTGGTCCACAGCTGTTCATATAAAAAGGCCTTTGAAGAATTAATACCTTAAAATATGTACATTGTGGGCTCTGTACGTGTGAAAGAACATCTTGCCATGCTAGATATATTATTCAAGAGTGTTTGTGAGACTGTGAAAGTGGGGTAAACTATATTTGTGTGTGTGTTTGGTAAATGAGGATTATAAGGAGATTAATTGTAATCATATTAGGGTAACATGTAGCTGATCATTTTCTAAATATTTGAGAATATTTTACTTTCTTAATATTTGATGTATTCATTTATAATTTACACTATTTATTGATCCCCAGTGGGGAAATTACAATTTACACTCTGTTTTGTTAGTAATCACTACACACAGGCCTGAAATACACACACATGCTCAGGTCCTATTCATGCACAAAAAAATAGAGAGATGTCAGAGTGGGTGGGCTGCCAGCTGGACCAGCGCCCTGAGCAACTGGGGTGGTATGATGCCTTGCTCAAGAGCACCTGGCAGTACCCAGGAGGTGAAGTAGCATCTCACAGAAGACAGCTGGGAGGGAGTCAGACAAAACATCACATGCAAAAACAGACACATACACAGACTGACACAAGACAAGAGACCAATCTCACACACAGGTTGAGGTCAAACGTAAGTAAACGTCTGGACTACAGACAGAATAGACCTGTTTGGAGCAGTTTGTGAACAGTGTTTTCTGTTCCACTCCCTTTGGGTGGACTTTGGGCTTTTTCACTTTGTAAACCTATAACATGCATAAACAAGGAAAGGAAAAAAGCCAAAAAGCATAATATGAGCACTTTAAGCCACAAAGTGCTTACAAAAGTGAGTCTTCCAAGTGCCTGCTTGTCTGTCACTCCTAAAAAAGACCTAAAGAAAAAGCCATGTTTTCAATTTTGCTGAGAGAAAAATATTCCCTTCCATCCTCTTCTTCATTTTCTGCCTCTTGTGCCCTTTCCTGTTATTTTCCCCTCTCACTGGGCTTTACTGGAACAAATCATTAGTAACACATACTGCTGTTTTTCTCTGGGTGAGCCAGGCTAATGTTGACACACTCATTATGCCTTCCCTCTTTCTGTGTCCCTCTCTTCTCCCTCACACACACTTTCTCTCTCTTTAAGCCCTGACCTCCCTCCTTCCCTCACTGCTGCACACTGCGCCGTGAAATACATCACTGTAAAAGCAGCCTCTCTCTCTCTCTGGGGCGCCTGAGGTGAAGGACCTGCTGGGCTGGGGTTGAAACCATGGCCACAGGCCGATCTCTGTCCAAAGATGGCTAAGTCTTAGGCTGATCCGACGTCTGCTTTTCCTGCCAGAAGCCCACTGATACTGGCAGCTCTAACACACTTGCTTGTTCCTACCGTTCATGTTCCCAAATTTGTGTTTTGAATCTGACTTGATGTCTTGTCTCTCTATGCGTTTTCCAATCTTTTTTCTCTCTCCTTGCTCCATGTTGGACTAGTGCAGGGCATGCTTGGAGCCGAGTGCAGAGCATTGGCAGGGGGAGAAAATGAGGGAGGGAGGGTGGGAAGCAGATGCTTGTGACAGTGTGGGGGCGGTAATGAGGGTCCCTACAACGAAGAAACAATCAGTAAGGCCTGAACACACAGCCCACTTGCGCACACACACAAAACAGCAAGGGAGTAATGGGCTGGCAAAGGCCCGGGGCCAGTCTCACTGACACACACACACACACAAACACACACACAGTATGGTGAATAATGAAGAGGGAAACCGCCACCATCACTGTCGACCACTCAGTGAGCAAAATAAAACCAGCCAAAAGTATATCATCCGCACCTCTTCTGTAAAATATTCATTTTGAACAAACAAACACCGCGCCTGGCTCAGGTGAATCAGCTCAGTGTGAAACTACAGTAAATGGAAAAGGGGGTGGGGGGGATTTTCTGGCACTCCCAGCCGTTCTGTCTCATGCCAGTACGGAAGATATGCCATCCCAGTGTGTTCCCCAAGCCTGCCTCTAATATGCACGCAAAGCCCTTCAAAAGCATTACTCCGCCGATGGGAGATACTTTCATTGTGGCTGACATTTCAGTGAGGAGGTTTCGATTCACCAAAGCGCGGGCACAGAGAAGGGAAAACAAACGGTACTTGCCGAGTGTGGGGTTCACGATGCAGCGCAGACATTTTTAAGAAGTGGGGCACAGGAGAGACCGCATGTTGAGGAGAACAAGGTTTGAAAATAGCCTGGGATAAAAAAAGAGACAGCAAGGCTTCTTATGTGTGCATGCACACAGCGCTGCAAACGACAAAGGGCAAAAAACACACACGCATAAACACAGAAGCATGCATATTTACACGGACAACCACGCTTACTTGCTCAGAATGAATCTAAAGTCTAAATCAGCGGCATGCTGGGCAGTTTTAGGTGAGGAAGATTGATTACGATTGATTATGTCGCCACAGGAAGTGGCAAGTCTTTATCTGTCTTCCCTTTTAAGGCCTGCAGATCAATCGACTGAGCTTGATTTGGTTAAGGTAGCCGTCAAGCAGAGGAAAGACTTGCAGCAAAGGAGTGGTTAAATAAAATGATATACACAGAAGACATTGCTGTGCAATGTTGTGTCTGATGTGATTCAGCACTCTATGCTGCATCATCATGACCTTTGAAGATTCCTCATTAAATTGAGGCTATGCTTTTTAGCTAACATAATTAACATTTTAAATTTTATGGGTAACTTAAAGTAATAACTTGCCTATTTTCTTTAGTGAAGTCAAATATAAAACAGTGTTAAAGACAAAGACAGGGTGAGACAAGGTCTTAAACCCTTTTCTTGTTTTCAAAAAGTAGGAAAGTCACTTAGACAGAGAGCACGCTAGCACCATAGTACCACCTAAAGACTGTGTTTTTTTATTTGTGTGTGTGTGTGTGTGTGTTTGTGTATGTGTGTCAGCTTATGACTCATATCACAGATCTAAAAAATGACAGCAGTCAGTTTGCATTACGTTTACAGTTACAGTGATGCATTTGACCTGGGTGTTTATCCTAGCCTCTTCCCCCGCAGACGCAAACTGACAGTGACACAGTTACAGCCGCATACACAGGCTCGCAGACAAAAAAGACACACACACCGACACACAGACACAGACACACAGACACACACACACACCATTATACAATTTCCTGATTGACGCTCGGGAGACAATTTGAAATGGTGGGTCCATGGACGATCAGCCCTCTGCTGTAATTGGGTCCCTTGTCACCCAGCAAATTCATGTCAGCATTGGTCACATGGGATACTAATCTAAATGGCATCAGTGTCCTACTTTATGTGTGTGTAAGAGAGAGAGAGAGAGAGAGAGAGAGAGAGAGAGAGAGAGAGAGAAGTAGAGAGAGAGAGAGAGAGAGAGAGAGAGAGAGAGAGAGAGAGAGAGAGAGAGAGAGAGAGGGCGCATTGGAGAAGCAAAAAAAAGGTTGTAATTTTGGGAAGGAAAGTGAGAGGTTGCTTGTAAATTGTGTGCAGGGCTGTCACTGGGCCACATTGCAAAAGAGCTGGTCTCCAGCTGGGAATATGACAACTCAACATGCAGTCTGGTTCTACTTGTTTCCTTTAGTTTCTAAGAGGTATGTATAAAGTGTTATCTTAGACTTTTAGGGACTGGGCAACATATGAAACAAATCAATCAATTACGTACAAAGACAGAGGGTGGTCAGAAGTCACTGAGGATGTGGAGAATACCATCATTAATTAAAATCTAATAATAAATAGGTTTTTGTAACTGGAACTCACACTTTTATTAATGTCATGTCATGTGGATTGAAGCAGCTAATTGTAAGCTCAACAGTCTGCGGCCGTGTATAACAGGCTGTTTGTATCAGTGGTGGAATGTAACTTAGTACATTTACTTAAGTACAGTACTAAAGTAAAAACGTACTTTACTTGAGTCTTTTCCTTCCATGCCACTTCTTATTTCTACGACATTACATTTCAGACAGAAGTATTGTACTTTTTACTCCACTACATTCACCTAACAGCTTTAGTTCCTAGTTACTTTACAAATTAAGATTTTTCCACATTAAAAACTTGTGGTTTAAAAAATACAAGGTTTTATTATAAATTAAACTACCCAACAATACACACACACACACACACACACACACACACACACACACACACACACACACACACACACACACACACACACACATATCTATGTCCAGCTGAAGTGAGTAGATGACTAACTTAGTTGATTGACACAACTGTTTTAATTGTTTCCAGTTTCTAAAATGTGAGGATTTTTCAGCTTTAAGTACATTTTCCTGTTACTTCTAGAGTTTTATTAAAGTAACATTGAATGCAGGACTTTAACTTGTAACAGTATTTTTACAGTGTGGTATTGTTACTTTTTTTACATAACGCTAAAGTGCGTAGTTTCTGTTGCCCTCATGAGGAATTCTAACACTGTTGGCGCGTCCACATGGTACAAGCCTTCCGTGATCACGCATGCGCCCCTACAACCCTTCCACGCAGTTGCCTGTAGACAAGGAGGACACAGAGAATTAAAAAAAAGAAGATGGACTAAAAAGACTAGAAGAGGTAATTACCTTCACTCAAGCTTCTGCGCGGTAAAGTCACCAACGACACAACGAAGAACATAGCCATACAGAGAAACAGTGGTGTGGAGAGCATAGTCTTAATTAGCTTTGTAGCAACTTATTTGGAAGTGGCTTATATGTAACAGACGTTCAGTAATACCAAAAAGTTACGCACTAAAGCTTGAATTCAAGGATGTGAATACTTCTTCCACCACTGGTGTGTATTCTCATTTTTCAATGAAACTCATTAGCTCATAGATAGTGTTTTAAATTCAAAGAGCCACGACATATTCCAATGTGGTCCTGTGCATGTTTGGATGTTGTAAAGAAAAATGTGGGTGAGTTGGTGATTAATGTTAACAGACGGTCATTGCCACAGCAGTGGCAATGACCGTCCTGCCACAGCAGTGCCACAGCAGTGCTGAAATCCACCATCTGCATTATCATATCTTTCCAGAGGAATTGTGAACAAGGTGATGAACTCAGAGTACAGAGAGTAGAAGGATAATGACTTACTACTTAATATGTAAGAGGGGCGGTTATGTGAAATTAATCAACAACCCTTGAGCAAATCAGAATTACATATTCATCCAGGCCATTGTATAATGAATATAAATGATGACCTTTTGAGCGCTGGATTTTTATCATGTCATGTTTCCTCAAGTAGGCTAAAGATGAGCCACTTTGTAGGAAGTACTACTATAATATGAAACTAGTGAATTGTATTTAAAAAAAAAGTAATGCCCATTTCCATCCTAGGGAAGATAACGGAAAGATTTACAGAGACAGCAGAGAGTAGTAAAGAGGCGGAGACCATACTAAACAAACCTAAAGCCATAATTACTGCATTTTAGCTAAAGAAAACTGATCAGGTATGTTTTAAATGTTAGGATTACATCATGGAGTTAAGATGAACTAGTATGAATACTGCATAGTGTTTCTGGAAAGGATCTATTTAAAGATACTGTATACAGTAGCAAATAGTTTGAGTAAACTTCAACACTAAAAAGTGAAACTGTCATTTAGTATAAACATTTCGTCACCAAGAAATGTTTCCATCTCTAATCCATAGTCAATAAAGATCAAGCGGTCTAGATGTTAATGATATGTTGCACCTCTCTGCACTTCAGACAGCAATACAATGACCAAAGAGGTTGCATTGATGGCTCCTATAGAGGCAGGTGTGAAATCTGTAGGCTATGGCTGCAAACTCCTAAAGCAAGTTAGTACAATCTACCGTGAAAGTCTGCAAGCAAGCACCATCTGTGTGGGGCTGTGATGAACTAGGAAGCTGCTGACAATAATCACAGGCATAGCAATGAAGCTGAGAAAAAGGGAAAAAAATAGGGGTGTGAAGCAAAGTGGTAGAAAGACATGATGAACAGGGAGAAAGAGAGGAAAAACTTTGAGTCAGAACTTCATTAATTATCAGGGGGTGATAGGGCTGGGTAGTGTTCAAAAATGTTGGATACAGGTGCTGATACTAATACAGTGACTTTAAAACCTAAGCAATACTTTTTTTTAGATCCAAATTAAATTAAACATTGAGATTTTTGTGTTCCTGGTCTCTGGGCATAACCTAGAGTTTTTCCTGCCTGTCTCAGACATATAACCTAATATCTTGGTAGAAGCAAGCTGCATGCTTATTGGCTTGCTGACGCTGATGAGATTTACTCCCTCGGTATTGAATGACAAGGCATGTTTTATACTGAATACTTTAAGGTGATTCGGTCAGCGCCTAAACACTATTGAATTTGGTTCCCAGCCCTAGGAGGTGAACATTAAGCACTGAGCGTGTGATTAGTCTCAGCTTTAAACACTGTGGTCATCGGTGTTTGGTTAGACATCAGTATCACAACATGCATCATTCCCTGTTTGTGTGTGGGATTGAGCTACCAAGACGGGATAAACACCCTCAGTAAAGTGAGTACCAGAAACTATGCAATGACTGTCCAAATCTTAACTGCCAATAAAGAAAAATAGGATGCTAAGATAAAGCATGCTGAAGTACTACAGTATGCTTGGTTTGCAGACTGAGTCATTTAACCATGCCAGTATACGCTACTTCATCCAATCTTTGTCAAAATCAAAAGGTTCTTTGTGGGTGTTAAACAACCAACCTTTCTCTCTAAACAAACGACTGTACATTGATAAATGCACTTGACTTAATATTTTCACTTAGATCCATTGGGTAAAATGAAATTGGAAACATTTAGAAAAAGTTAATGTAATGTAAAATATTTACATTTCATTTATATGTGTGGGGACCAAACAGGCCGGAGTTCCTCAGCCAGAGGATGCACTACGTGCGCCACTGGCACAAAAATGCTGAAAGCCCAGGAAAGGCCGAAAGAAAAATGTAAGTGAAAAAACTTGGAACAAAAAGGGCACCATCTGGGTATACGGTATCCATTTCTACTTATACACCCAGGGGTCCAACGCATTCCTAACTTTGCATTTAAATGGTAAATGAACTACACTTATATAGTTTTTCCTTTTACAAATTTGCCTTTCATTCACACACATCAATGGCATCAGAGTGAAAGAATAAGATGAGCCAGGGATTGAAGAACCGACAGTCAGTGGACCACCCGCTCTACCTCCTGAGCCACAGGCCAACATTCTTTTTAAAAGACTAAACAAAAATCTCCAAATCTTTGAGTAGACATTTGTCAAAATGCTACAGAACAATAAATATCTACTTTCACATGCAGATGGGTCCATCTTTCACAAAGAGCTAGTGGAGTTGTTCTGAGCACTTAAAAGACCTCTTGAAAGCTTAGAAGCTCCAAAACAAAAAACCTTGTAATAGGATTGTTCTGTCAACTACTTTTGAAGCCAACAGGGACAACAAGACTGTAAAACTGCCAATGGTAACGTTGATAAAAAATTACTTCTTGTCATATTTTCTCTAACTGTCACTATATCCTGACAGTACTACATGAATCAGATCAGCTGTGAAATAAATAACATTCCTTGCCTCCTCCTGGCGCTCCGAATGACATAAGGAAAACAACCAATCATAGCTGAGGAGTCTCTAACGCAGTGCCAATGACAGCTCATGAACTGCGGTCAATGAGTGTGTACCGTTTTGCTGTAAAATGAGAAAGTTTGTGACGCACCCACCATGATAAAGAACATTCGAGCCAAAACCAAGAACTGGTCCCGGCATACCAGGATAATTTTACAACAAAACATTACACTAAAATGAGTGTCTGCATTAGAGGATCCTCGACTCTGATTGGTTGTTTTCGTTCTGGGGCGATGGACACTTCAAATGCCATTAGGAGTACTAGAGGGAGGCAAAGGAAGAAGAGAGGAGAGAAGAAAATCTGTCTCATTTAGTACTGTCAGGATATAGTATTATAATCTTCAGCAAATTTGACAAAAACAAATTTCTATAAAAGTTACCTAAAGAACCGTTAAAATTCTCCAAATATCCTTCCTTTTCTTCTAGAGTTGGCCACGTATGAACTCAGTGTATCTCGGTATAGTGAGTGGGAGTGGACTGCCTGTTCTCTTCGGAAATAAAAATGTCAGAGATAATTGCCTTTGAAATGCCTTCACCTGATGAAAATCATCAGTTTCATCTGATGGAGACTGTGGACAGACGTTTTGGCCCCCCACACAGGGACATATTCCTGATATGAGTGCCCTTGAGACGCATGCAACACAGTTTTTCCGTTGAGAGCCTGTTAATAGTAGAAATTAATAGTTGCAAGCTATCAAACAATTTTCGTTTCTAGCTCAATGGACTGAACCGCTTTATCCCACAGCCTTCTGATGAGTGACCTCCCATGTTAAAGTATAAGTGTTAAAAGGTGACTGTCCGTAGGCATGAGACATACATTACTCCCTATTAAGTCTACTTAAGCCTGTCACTTGTTGAAATGCAGTCAGAGACGCAGTTGGATCGACTTCTGATTGAAGATGAATACAAACAGAGTCTGGTATATCTAGGTCCCCTTGTTTTTGATAAAGTACCCTACTGTTAAGTGCTGTATAGAGGAGAGCTTTATTCATTGTAGTCTGCTTTGAGTGGTTAAGCTCCCTACTGGTGATGACTACCTGTCAGCCTCACTGCTGTGAAACAAAAGAGAGAAACGAGCGAGAGTGCAACAAGAACAATAGAGCGATAGAATGAGACCAACTCACCTTTCTGTTTGATCCATGCACATCTAAATTGGTGTTGATTGGGGGGAGGTGTATTGTATATGTACTGTTCTCACTTGTGCAATTGAGTGCAAAGCATGCTGTCTGCCAATGACAGATTACTTCTATTTGTGTGTTATTTAAACACCAAAGTAAACGGTTAAAAGAAAATATCATTTCATCTTTTTTACTAGAATACCAGACCAAAAACCCAGAGTCTTACCGCGACAGGTAAGAAAGATGATGAAATAAACAGGTATGAATGAAAGACCAGAGCAAAAAGAAATATCACAGCTGAAAATGAAAAGCATGCGTACAACTTGCACTTGCTCAAGACATGTTCCTGCCCAAAACCCTGAAGTTGGGACGAGGCGCTCGAAGGTATTGATTGGGTGATTTGTATGTGTTGCCGCTGCTCCTGAAATGTGTCTAGGAACAAGTGTTGATGGATGCGTCTGTGGCTGGGCTCTCAGCCTGTGAGGGCCAGGGTGGGTGCTGGGAACGCTCCGACAGCCTCAAGGTTACTCGCCTGGCACCAAAACAGATGGATACCCCTCATCGTAACTGTCTGTAATGTGTTCAACTCAATCATTTCCTCCCTCTCCATACAACAACTCTCTCATTTGCTAACCGAAACAGTTTGCAGAAAGACGAGTTCCAGACTGAAAGTCATGATTTTGGTTATCACAGCAGGAGAACTTCCACATCTTCTCCTAGGTGCAACAGCTATGATAAAAGGTTGGTAGCGAGATGACAAGATATTGTGATGTCTGTGTTAAGTATGGAGCTGGAGTCAGGACTGGATTAGCCTAGACTAACATGAAGATTAGAGGCAGGGAACAACAGCTAGATCGGTCCAAAATCAAAAAAGTGGATCCCTACCCCCGGAGGGCTTTTCACGTAGGGCTTGATTGTCGCGCCTTGTAATTCCTTTTCAATGAGAGGCAAGCGGGCAGGTAGGGAGGCGTGGGCAGTTTGACGGGCAATGTGACAAGCGGGCGCAATCCTTTGAAACTCGCATTTGTTCTTTTCACTACGCGATTGACATGCAGTGCAAATGAATGAAGAGAGACGGATTCTTGCTGTTTGTAAGTTCCATCAAATATAAAAGTGCTTTCTAAACAGTTATCAGGACATAGACAGCAGGGCTTTTTGGCTGATAATAGCTTCCTGCCACAGATGGAAATAAAATTAAAATTCAGTAACCTATGGAGTTTTTGATTGTTTATAGGTAAAGGTAAGGGACTGTTCGTTATTTGTTTGAAGGGGCCAGCGGAGGAGATTTGGGATGTTTCATCAAAATAGATTTGACGAAATCTGTTTTAGATTTTCTAAACAATGCAATTACCCGTTTCAGCCACCAGGGGAAAACCCCCCAGAGAAAACTCCCCAAATGCTATAGCAATAGGGGGCCAAGACTAAGACCTACATGGAAAAATATGCACCAAACAAGCCACTTTGAAATGTTGCCGTTTTCATGAAAGCAAAAGTTGGGTGAGCCCCCCCCCCCCCCCCATTGTAAACATGGATGTAATCAATGCATGATTAATACTTTTTTTAAATGGCATTTCAAATTAGATGCACTCAACTAGAGCCCGACAGCCGATACATAAATAAATACTTGTTTTTTTTTAAATCCGATATAAATAAATCCAGAAACACGTTACAAAACATAAAAAGATTTCCCTTACATTAGTAATTTGTAGTTATTTATTAGTTTTCACTAAAATAATATGATAACAATGAGTTTTATTGCCACAACAGAACAGAGGCACATGGAAATATATTAAAGCTCTGGTAAATAAAATGTATAAAAATACATACTTTGTAGAGTAACCTCTTGTGGACAACATATGCAACGCCGACGCTCATGGTTGACAGTCCGTTTTTATTTTTTAAATTTTCATTCATCAGAATCATTTATTTGTCATAAATAATTCTGATGAATGACTATTACTATATGTGTGTTTGTATATATATTTTAAATCGGCCATTATAAATGCCAATCACCGATAGATTGGGAAATGCCTATTAGGAGATCACGTTACATTTGGTCATTTGATCCATTGTCTGTATAGAAATATTGAAAAAGTCAAATATCAAGAAATAATTCTGCAACAAGACTAATGGCTCATAAATACAGCAATATATGCAAATGTGAAAATAAAAATAAATGATCCAAAAATACTGAAAACTGTTCATTAACACACCAATTCATTGACACTCATTGAAAAGCAACATCTCACACTCTTCTCCTCCATCTTCTCTTTTCTTCTGGCCCTGGAGCGTTTAAGCTCCACAGCACCGCATATATCCAATTATACCGCGGCTCTGAGCACGGCGGTGACACATCGATTGACACAAGCGACATCCACTCTTATCACAGTGACATGATGCAGTGCTGGGCAAGCATCATTAGCATCATGAGCCAATAGCAGGGCAGCTTGTTAGACCTCCCAAGGGCTGGACATGCAGCCCGGGTTCTAATACAGATATCATAAGACAAGGAAGAGAAGTGATGGAGAGAGGAAGAGAGATTATAAACCCTGCAGGGGCAACTTTATGTTTGCGCACTCGTGTATGTATGCGTTTCGGGCAATTCCACCGGGTTGATGTCGGGCAATTACATTTTTCTTTCAGCCACAGCGACACAACAACAGGAGCTGTTTCCTCAAAGCAGCAAACCATCATGTTTCTTTGTGATGGTACTGTGGACAGCTGTTAAGTGGCTGTTTAAGCCATGAGATGATGTGATGTCTCAGTAACTTTTAGCCAACATATGCCACAACTACAACAAAGAAAATGATATCACTCCAAAGTGTGCTTTTGGAATAAGTTGTGTCCCGAGGACAAATCATCCTCTATGGGTCTCATTTGGCCCATTTCTGATCTACCTGTGGTATTAATAGGCAAATGTTCTCATATTTCTATGCTCCATTTATGAACTCTCTTAAGCCAAAAGATACTTTCACATACTGTGTGAAAAAACATTATATACGTCCCTGTCTACTGCTCTCCTTTCTTGATTAATCTTAATATCGATTGCTTTAACTGGCTGAGAAAGACGTCCATGCCTAAAGTTGCCACCACTACATCTGTGCCCAGCTGAAACTAACCCAAGCTCCAAGGTTTTAAGAGAGTGCTTCACAGCCCGCAAAACCCTGTTCAACACCTGTTGGCGACTCCCAGCCAATGCGATCCACTTATGCCTTGTAAGGGGTTTATATTTTTTTTACACAGCCAATGTTCCCACGTCTGGTGGACCCACCGCATTATTAGGCTTTTAAAGAAATGCAGCCATAACAGCTGATGTAAGTATAGCAAGATGTTTACAGCAAGACAACATAGTTTCATAGCACCTACAATTAAATACACTCTAATTCAGTGGACCTGAACACCTCAAATTTAATAGTTACGTGTAGGCGTGTGTACCATGTGCAGTCATTGAAAATAAGTTATTTGTTATGTTCTTCACAGAAAATGAGCCAAGGCCAATGGGTTTTAGTTAGAAAAACTAATACATAGCATACCTCTTCTTTTAGCAAACACTGAAAACGGGTCCCACTGATCCAAACAACACAAAAGGGTTAATCTCATTTACAGAGACAGCAGGTTGAATTATTCAGTGCTCCAATTAAAGTTCCTCAAGTGATCACCATGAGGAGGTCTATAGAAACCAGCCGTCTGTGCGTGTGTATGTGTCTTTTCCCATTTGCTTATTTATCTAAAACCTTCACTCAACGTTGACGTCACATCAAGTGAATAGTGCTATTGTGTGGCTAACCCCCCCCCCCCCAAGTTAAGCAGATACATCAGTCAATAGAGGGAAAATGCATAGTAGAACATAGCAGAAAGCAAACGTCTTGTTCCTCAACCCCCAAACCTCTTTTGTCCCTTTTTTCCTCTCCTTGCTCCTTCCGAGCGGAGGAAGAAATGACTATGAGGCGAATGCCATGATTATTTTCTTTTAAATTTATGAATGCCGCTGCTGTGTCATTATATAAGCAGTTAGCCAGATATTGTTACAGCCCTCTGAACATGCCTTGAAAAGTGATCAGGGACATTGGGTTGAGCAGGAGCAGAGGGTTGGTTGGGATCAATACACTGGCAGAGAAATTCATCACTAAATCTATCTCTGCAATTACTGATGTCAACATCAAACTGACGAACAGTGTTCTGCTGCCTGTCTTCAGCTCCCTTTCTCAACTCTTGTTTGTTTACCATGTTCTTGACTGTGGAACAATGCAGCGACCTTTGCAGAGATAATTCTATTACGTAAGTTGAGTAATTACTCTGGATGTGGAAGAGGGGTGTCCGCTGCTGTTCTTGCCTGGCCCACAGCTCCCAAGTCCTTGGATTTATATGAACATATGCGGTATTCATAGAACCTGACAGGGAGAGGTCCGCTCAGAAAACACAGAGGAGGAGAAAAGACGAAGATAAAAAGGGGTGGATGTTAGTAGACGACAGGGAGATGGAGATGAGCATGACAAAAGCAGTGAGCCAGAACCGAGCAGGATGAAAATGCTATAAAAAGAGTTCATCCCCCCCCACCCCTTCTTTAAAAGCAGTGCGCGGCACTATATGTACCTCCAGTGGCTTTGAAAATAGCCTGTATGGTGCGAAGAGCCCTGCAAATTTCCTTTGAGTCTTGTTCCCATAAGTAAAGGTGTGCAGTGACAAAGTGCGGGCTGCAGGGGTACACAAGAATAAATGGAAGGAGTGTAGATAGTTTTTGTCTGAGGTTTTATTCTTTTTCTTCTCTCCGCCACGTAGAGCCCTGTTGGCTACAATGGAGAAGTGCAGAGGGGGCACGGAGGCTTGGCGCTAACAATCAGCAAAGATGAAACTGCAAGAGCCTTCACTGGCAGAAATGTTCACTTTACTTTGTAAAAGTTTCTTCATTTGGACAATGGCTAGAGAGACGAGACGGAGTCAGAGAAGCAGACAATTACTGATATTTGCTGCCAGCTACTGTATCAGAGAGGGAGAGACAGAGAAACAGAGGGAGAGACTCCACTGCCACATTGTTAATTAAACTCTCTCTTAGCACTGTGCTGCTCAATGAATAAAAGCCAGTTGCACAGTTGTACAAAGCACACATGCAAACACAAAGCAAATACCCTGTTCCTCGTTTTGATTTTTGACCAAGCTACAATAAAACTGTTGGCAATTTGATTGCATTGTACTACATTAGATTTTGCATTGCGTAGGAGATCGCACAACATTCTCTCTATGATCCATAGCAATTGGATGGGCTGTGTGTGTTTGTAGTAAGGGAGATAGATAGAGAGATAGAGAGAGAAAGAAAGAGGGAAAGTAGTGGAGGAAAACAACAGGAAAGCTGATTTCATGGACGAGGGATTGCATCTCATTCTCTTGCAGCAGCACGGAGGGAGTGCGCTCGGTCCTGCTTATGGATTTACTGCCACCTGGTGGTGTATGACTGCACTGCAGTCATACACCACCTGTCATCAGGCTGTCATCAGCCAACATCAGAAGATTGGCTCAATCTAGGGGAAGACTCCTTATCTTGGAAAGATGGTCTCATATAGACCTGTGTGCGCGCTTACTGAAATGTTAACTTCAGTGAACTAAACCGCCTCTTTGTCTGACGTTGCCTCACTAACCTTATCACTTTGTCTGTATTGTTTATTTTCTTATTTCTAGCACAGGAAATAAAAAAGTAAACTACAAAATTCCCATTCAGGGCAATATCACTCTTTTAAGGATGCTATTATACGCTTAGACAGTCCAGTCAATATTAGTGGACAAATATATCTCCAAAACCAGAAACAGGAGAACCAAGACTTAAACCTGCACTGTCATGGGATGCCAAATAACTCACTTTACCCTTGTGGTTCGGGACAAAATATGCCTGTGTTGGTCGGAAATCAATGACAGCTCCCTCTAGGACATCCCAGGCAGCAGCATGAGGTGAAATAATGAGGGCTTCTCAACACTAATTAACACAAACACACAGCTCCCAAAGAAAGAATCAAAGACAATTACTTGCTCTGCGTGGACACGATTACGTCGGATGATCTTTCACAGAGGGAGAAAAAGAGGAGAGTGAGATGGAGGG
Source organism: Etheostoma cragini (assembly GCF_013103735.1). Classification (NCBI taxonomy): domain Eukaryota; kingdom Metazoa; phylum Chordata; class Actinopteri; order Perciformes; family Percidae; genus Etheostoma; species Etheostoma cragini. The sequence goes on from NC_048424.1 coordinate 19,662,447, forward strand.
GCAAAAAAAAGAGAGAAAAAATAAAGTTGAAGATATGAAGTCACACACAGTGGCCGGATTTAACATCAGAAAGGTCTGGATGATTAGGGGATGCCAGTGCTGACAGAGAGCAGCTCTCCTAACAGCCTCTACCACCTCATTAGTCTGGCCCAGCAGCAGTATGCCCCGACTATTAACCGCTAAATGAAAGACCGCCAACCGTGATTACTGAAGGGAAGTCCCCTGTTGTCATGGGGATAAGACACACACACACACACACACACACACACACACACACACACACACACACACACAGATAGCTATTTGAAGGGCGTTTATGAAAAGGCGATTGAGGCAGAAGTGGATATTTTACACATCATCAGTCACAGCCGTTCACTCCGAAGCCCAAAAAGTGAAAGCTCGGGACATGAAGCATTTGTCACGAGAAATTGCCTGCATTGCAGCAGAAAAAAAATATAACCACCCTCAACAACTGCCTGCAAACTCTCAGTGGCTTCATTTAAAGATCACATGAAGCTTTCAGCTCCACTTTCATGCAGCAAATCTGACAAAGGCTTAATAAGCACATGAGTGAAACTGCCCTGGAGTCCTTGAGTCAAGGATATGGTGCTCACTGTTGCAGAGAGGATGGCACGGCTCCATACAATAGGTAAATCCAATTTATGTGCGTGTGTGTGTTTGTGTTTGTAGTTTTTATAAGGGTGAAATGACTGCACGTATCATAATAATGTGTTTTTATGCACTTCTATACACAGAATATGGTTATGTGATAAAAGTGAAATAGGGCAGTTGAGTATGTGTGTGCCTGGTGTTGACTGAATGCACACAATGTTTAAGGAGTGCTCCTACTATTTAGCATTGCACTTCCATACAGTAAAAGGGACTTTTACTTATTAATATGGGTTAAGCTGAATTGGAAATTGGATCCTTTACTTCCCATAATGCAACTTGAGTTTTGTAAAACAATCCCTGACTGGTGAGTGCCCATGTTTTCCAAGTTTAAGCCAATATTACCTAATAGATGTCACTTGAGTAATGTCCTCAGGCTTGAAAGCTCTCTTCAGAGCCACAAGATCCACATATAAAACAAGTCAATCTTAAGCGATACTCACGGTCGTTACAGTGAGTCCCCGAGTAAGACGTCATAGAGCAGTCGCAAGTGAAGTTCTCCCACTGCTGGATACACACCCCCATGTTGGCGCACGAGTCTTCCTGACAGGTCGTACTTGGGCCTGGACAAAAGGCGGGAGGGAGAAAGAAAGAAATACCACAAGAGCACAGTCAAGCAACAATAAGAGCTACTGCTGAGCTTTAACAATGCAGGACCCATGCAGGAGAAATGCACCAGTGAGAAATAGATATACAGTATGTGGCCCTAGAAGAAAGAACAAGGAAGCAGACAGTGCCACCACAGGAAGCCTGACCTGGAGTACAACACATTTAAAACAGTCTGGGGAATCCTGTTTCATGCTGGGTAAAGCGGAAAACACAGTGGCAAGCCGAAGCAGTGGTTTTTCACAGGATCAACAGCACGCTTTTCAAGCAGTGGAAGCATTGGCATTTTCTGAGTTAATTGCTGTAAAAGAAACTGCTCTGCAGAAAGCAATGCTAGTTTAGTTCTAGTCTGCATTTAAGACATGCTACATCAGACAAATTGTACCACATAAGGGCTGATGTGATGGCACTGTCAACGTCCCTTCATTTCCTTCTTTGATTCTTGAGAGTATGTGCTGGTGGACATGCATGCCATTTTCATCATTCCAACAAGTAATACAAAAATAATAATAAAAAAAGTTTTATGAGAGTAAAACTTTGAACGCTGCATTCCCTCTGAACAAGCAAGACAACACAAAAAAAAAAACTTTTAACAAATGACTCACGGATAAAAGAAATTCCATTACATAATACTCATTTATACAAAGTAAATGCCGTTAAAATGGCTATGGCAATTTTCTTTCCAAACCTCTCTTTCACTTTGAGAATACACGGTGAAAACTAGACACACTAGGCAGACAGAGTTCATGTAGAGCAGACGAGGAAAGAAAGAAAAAAGATCACTTGGGAACACTTAGTGCATTCGTCGCGTATGCACAGTCGGACAGGAGTTGAGGAGGGTATTCAAAGTGAAACGGGATGTGTGTTTGCTATTCTTCTACACCACACATAGCTCTTACCTTTGAATACTTATACTTAGAGGGAATGCAGTTAAGGACAGATAAATAACGAGGTAAACAATGCCCCCGTCGGAGTCCAGACAGATACGGGGGAGGGGGAACTTGACAGATCCCCTCTGATAACCACATTGTAAATAAACCAAAAATAAATAAATAAATTAAACAGTCCAAATAAATGGCAGACAAATGCAAGTTAACGGTGTCAATTGTCTTGTGCAAGACAATGTGAAGAGAAGAAAGACATTTGAAGTGGAGAAAAGAGCAAGTTTGCCAGCTGAAAGTGCATTTACTGTGTAATGTACGGTGATGGCAGTCAACCAGGCATTTCCGACACTGTGCGCATACATGGATTTCTGTATCATATCAGCGGGAATCTCGTGTCTGCATGTGCACGTCGCTGCTTGTTTGTCAGTGTGAGCGATTGCGTTTGAGCGTTGCAGCAGGAGGTCGCTCGCTCTCTGAAAAACACTCTCAGCTGGGGAAAGTAGCACACATGATATGTTTTCGGAAAAAAAGAGCGACAGTAAGAGGGGTCTGACATCAGAAAGCATGCCGATGTTAAGATGTGCGGTGACAGCCTCTTCCTGAGGTCTATGCAGGCTTTTGATGTGTCACAACTGGCATAGTTGACATAGTGCTGCCACAAATTGTCAAATTTAGCACAGCTTTTATACTATATGAGTGCGATACATTTACATCACTTATCCAACCAAATCAGTTTACTCTGTTTTTATACTTGTGTATTATTATTATTATTATTATTATTATTATTCTTTGCAACTTTTTCAATAATGTTATACCTATTCTGGTGGATAGCAGGTAAAAAAAACATGTTAAGACCATTTATATAACTGTTATATTCAGTTTAATGTGCCAGAATTTAACATATGTTTGGCTACATTCACATTGCAGCAGTGCTGTAGTTTGAAAATGTAGTGTCCGCGCAATAATCAATTTTGTTTTTTTCTAGTTGCTTAATCAGATGTTTTCTCCGCCAGTAGTCTCTCTATCACTTGTTATCTTTGTGTGTGTTTTTTTATTTCAGAGAGCGAGCCACCTCTGCGGCACCAAGGGAACATTACTGCCATGGTGACACCCACGATGCATTGCACATAGCAGACTTTCAGACGAGCAGGCCTCAGAGAGGCTGTGTTTAACCCTCTACCTTGCAGGTCGGCTTTGGTGAAACCAACTTTGTTAGCGCAGAAAAAAAATAAACAGAACAGAGCAGAGCGAAAAAAAAACAAGAGTAAAGGTTAGTAAGGGACCAGCATTTTTAGTGTTTGTTAAACTTGTACAAAGTCACTTTGGCAGAGTGCAACATGGGAGAATGTGTTGATTTGTTAGTTAGGGTTCAGCTCCCGAGAAAGATCCTACATGGTGGTTTTTCTAGTTATAAAATATATTTTATAAGTGTGATATTGACTTTAAAAATCATGGCCAAATCTTGTTTTGTTCATAAAGGCCACTTTGCATTACTTTAAACTTATCTTAATCTTCTGCTGCCCTCTAGAGTAAGAGGCTATGCAGAGGCCCGCACCATACACTAGGAGCATCATGTATTTGGACACAATAGAATTTGTAATTGGAAAAAGTCATGACTTAGAATATCTAATACAGATTGAAACAGCTTCAAGCAAAATAAGATTGATTTGTGATTAAAATAATAAACACTAAAGAGCCATCAAATTAATGATTGTCTTGCTGTACAAACACCACATCAGCTGCAGCTTATTTGGATTCTGTAAAACTAGAAAACTTGTTTGCATTAAGATGGAGATATTAGGTGCTGGTGAAGAAAAAAAGTAAGGCGGTAGCACCATTTTACTATGCAATACATTTAAAAGATATTCATTTTCTTTCATAATTTGGTTAAATAGGATATTTTTTAATTTATAACTCAGGTTTCCGTACTTCCATTTATCTTAAAATATATTGATGCAACATAAAAAGTTAACAAGCCATTATTAGAGAAAAGGAAAAAAAGATGTGAAAGACAAATTTGAAGTATTTTCCTATGATGTGAAAAATGACTTGCAAAGGAAGGGAGAAAATAAGTGGGATTAACAATGCCAGCAAGTGGCTTTAAGGGCTACTGAAGAGCTTCCTAATTAGACTAATGAACCTCACACAGCAGGTCATGATTCTTTTACGCTACAGGCCATCTGTACCTTCACAGCCACGCTCAATCTGCCCGCTGCGGAAAAGGGCGTCGTTGATGAGATCTGGCAGGCGGCCGTTGAGATCAACTGAGGCCAAACAGCCTTGGAAGCCCTCCCGAGAAACCACCAGCTTAGGGAGATTCTGGTACATGTTGGGTCCCAAACCGCCAACAAACAGGTCACCTGGAGGGAGAAAATATAAGTGAGTATTTAAGTAAGTTTGATAAATACTACTTTTGTAATGATAATTTAACATAAAAACAATTTATTTTTTGGGGCATTTTTAGCCCTTTACTGACAGGACAGCTGAAGAAATTAAAGGGGAGAGAGAGGTGGGATGACATGCAGCAAAGGGCCAAAAGTCGGAGGCTTCTTTACATCTCTACATCTGACAATCCAGGTTATCACCTATTGTCTGTCTAAAGTAGGGATACTTAAAATCTCGTGGAAAATTCATATGTAGACTTTTAATCCAAATGTTTAAGTACTACTAATTTAAAGCATTATGACTCGGGTCTGACTCAAGTCATGTGTAGGTATAATGCTTGGCATGCTGTTGTCGTTGTATGACATTCTTACACCTTCATCATGAAGACAATCAATTTAATTTCTTAATTTCTCCAAAAGAAATGATGTGGTACCATAGACAGTATATAAAGATGGATTTCGAATCTCAACTTCCTCCCACTGTATGAAAGTGAAGCCAAAATATCCTGGATACAGGCGGGGCCCGTTTGTAATTTTGGAGCCAGAATCTGCACAGTACTGATGAACCCATTCAAACCAATCACAAGTCAATCCCAGCTGTCAATCAGGACGTTTCATCCCATTTTTATAGCATCAAATAAACAATAAAAACAAAACCTTTCAGAAACATGAACAGTGGGAGATCAAGATATGGTTTGACTTATACAGTCTATAAATCAACCCGGGTCGTACCTTTGAGGTCGAGGTTCTTGGCTCCGTTGACATTCTGAGTGACTGACTTTGTATCCACCTTGAGCGTGTGTGTGTTGGAAGCGTCCCTCGTGATGACCACGTTATGCCACTGGTTATCGTTCAGTGGGTTGTCACTGTTCCCCTTCAGCAGACTTGGCCCGTTTCCCAGGTCGAACACATAGTGGATAAACCTGGCAGAGGACAAGCGCAGCAGATGAATACATCAGGCTTTGTTAGTGTAAATGTGTGTGCAGTTTGCAGTACGTCTGCTTTTATCTTGCCGGTCTGATTAAAATTAATTGGGAAAAACTTTCACAATCAGCTTGCATTGCTCTGACACTAATAAGAGTTAAACTGATAAAGAAAGAAATTTTTCCTGCAACAGGAGGATGTTTGTCACAAGCTTACAAAAGGTGCAACAGCGAATTGGGATTGATTGTTGGGTCAAACTCAACTGTTAAAATCCTATTGCCTTAAGAAACAAACTACGCCCACATTAGCATTGCTATTTTAATTGAATTATTATCTCTGAACTACAGCCACTGAATAAAACATCAACATGCAGGCATCATCAGTGTCGCGCTCACCCTTTGACCAGCTCCACGGCAATAAAGTCATTCCCGTCCCCGCTGTTAAAGATGATGAAACCGTCGGACGATGTGGTTTTGAACTGAAAGAAGAGGTGCATGGTGGTATAGGCCTGCAGAGTGGCTAAGCCCAGGTAGCTGCCCTTGGTCTTGAATGTGATGGGGTCGGCGATGATGAAGCGTATACCGAATCGCGCGTTGAGCTCGCAGAAGTCAATGTCCCCGTTCTTGCACATGTCGATGTACTGCATGCCGTTAAACTTGAGGCTCTGTGGTGGGAGTTGTTGAGAGACAGTGTTGTTAAAGCACACTTTAATTACATTGTTTTTTATTTAATTGACTCCAGTTTAACATGGTAACACAGTACCCAAAGCTGCCAAATGACCAACCTCCAATATTGTGTTTTGAATAGTCATACCTAATCCAAGGAGTATATATTACCTAATCCAAGGAGAATATTTTATATTCCGTGCAAATACAGTAAAGTTAAGAAATATATATTGTCATGAATACTTCATAAAGACACCTTCCGCCAAGAGGATGAATAATAATGGGTAAAACTTGCTAAAGAAAACAACAGTGTCCTTTGAGCTAGCAAGCTACACACTGAAAATGTCAGGTATTTAAAATTAATTTGGTTCGTGCAATAAGACAGGCCTGCTTTGTTCTTTAGGTAAATTACTGTAAAGATTTACGTTTTGGACCCAAAGGCACGATTGCTCTGGAGAAAGTACACACAGTGATGCACTGGTAAGAGCAAATTACATTTAATGTAATGTATTCAGAGAAAGCCACCGTCAAGAGTCCGGAGCTTAGCGCCGCCCAACATGATTGTGATTGGTTCAACCCTTGTGTTGTCTTCCCATCAAAATTGAAAGTAACAAAAGAACACTTTTGTTGACGCTTTTTATCCATGTTTTTAATTTTTCTTATGTTTTTGTCCCATTTTCAACACTTTTTCAATGTTTGTCACTTTTTTTCCATGTTTAACACTACGTTACACTTACTTCCCAATTTTAGTTTTACAGTTAATTTTGGAATTTATGATAAACAAACCTCAAAAATTGCATAAGACACCCCTAAAATTCATGAAAGTAGAGATTTTTACTTGCCAAAGAGCGTTGTGTGGAATCAATTAAGTTTTGGGTAATTAAAAAGAACACTGATGTATGAAAACGGGTCAATTTGACCCAAGGACAACATGAGGGTTATAGAATTGCAAGCAATCCTGAGCGTTTTTGTTCTCCTATCCTATAATGTATGTGTGGTGTAGCCATACCTTACTCCACAGCGTTGTGGAGATAGGTCTGTCGATGCGACACTAATCTGTGACTAACGTTTGTTGAAATCACACGTCTGCTGCGTCGGGATGTTTTGATTCATACCTGAAGATGCCCAATAAAAGGGGAGGGAGCAGACGAGACAAAACGTTTCTCGGTCAAGATGCCCGTCTCCACGTTGTTGAACTCTAGACGGGTGTGATCGCCTGCCATCTGACCTGAGATGGAGGAGGGAAGACAAAGGAAAAGAAGCCGATGGATGAAGCGGTGGAAGAGGAGGAAGGCCACTGCAACCCTAACCCAAACAACCCAGTTGCACTTTATGTCATGCTGATGTAATAACCCTACCAATGCTGACAGTCAAGTAAAACCAAAAATGGGGAAATCACAGACCAATAAATTGTTAGATGAGGTCCAACCAAGTCTCATGGCATTTTGTGCCACATTATTTAATGGATTTGTGTACACTGACACGTTTATCTTGTTTTTGTTTTTGTTACGGTGAGCATGTTTTTAAATTAATTTATTTCAATGGGAAGCAAGTTTCAGCACAACTACGGTAGTGAGTTCTATTAAATGCCAAAAATCTCCCCTGGAGACCGGGGATCGTCTCCCACATGCGACATTTCCTTTCCCCGTTGCTCTTTTCCTAAACCCAACCTCCCCGTTGTTGCCGGCGTCCCCCAGAGACCGCGGGTCGTGTCCTGCGTGCAACCTTTTCTTTCCCCGTTCTTCTTTTCCTAAACCCAGCCTCTGTACAGATGCTTCCCATTACGTGCTCCCATAAGAGGAAAATTGTATGATCATGCACATCATGAATGTTGTAAATTAGCAAAATAAGAGTTGACAAGAGTAATACCTTCAGCCATGTCGTCATCCACAGTGAGTTTGAAGTTTTTACCGCGGCGGACCACTCGTACTGAGTGCCACTCATAGTCGTTGAGCTTTTGTCCGGCATAAAGAACCTCAGGGCCCTTGCCTGAAGAGGAGGGTTAGTTAGTCAAGGGACGGGGGAAGCACACGCACAAACCAAATCTCTGTTTTCACAACTAATGCCACAGATTGGAAAAATCAACCAGGAAAACAATTTTAGTTTTTAGTTTTTTTAACTATTTTTAGTCAGATTAAAATAAAAGTCTTTATCATACAGAGATAGTCTTACTCTCTAAACAAAAATTTGGTTTTGACTTGACAACAGAGGAAAACAATACAACAAATCACAACTGACAGCAAAATAAAAGCAAACATTTGCTGTAACTCATGCAAGGACTCAAAAGCTGTGACTAAGAATTCACATGTTATTGAAAACAACCGTGTCTCTCTCTCTCTCTCTCTTGCTTATATTCCATAGTTTTGAACTTTTGAGTAATCCTTCTGTGTTATACTTCGACTTAAATAGCCTGTTGTACCGGTTTACTTACAAAAAGTCACAAATTGTACTGCAGTTTCACTGTAGCTGTCATGATAACATGCCTGTCACTAACCACTAGAGGGCAATCCAGACCCATTCAACTCACAATCCTGAATCTGTTGAATAATATTGAATGGAACACAGGGTTGGAATCTAAAGAAGCGGTGTTCAAAAGTAGTCACCTAAAGTCATTTGTAGACTAAATTCAGGATTTTAATCTGGCAACTAAACTCCTGTTGTGCATTGTTGCCCTGTTCTGTGTGGGAAAAAACATGTCTCCTTGGAGAAACCAAAGTCTAAATGACCCAACTCTGTAGACAAATACTAGTAGTTTAAAGTATCAAATTTAAGAATGTATGCTTGTTGTGACTTTAAATCAAGATTTTGTTAAATATAGAATTTTTGGCACATTGTGGCTTGTATTCAGGCCACTGTATATTGCTGTTATTGGTAGTGTACTATATTGTGGTTGGCTGCATTAAAAGGCAAACTTAACTAAAATTAATTAACTAACGTTAAGTTAAAAAAAAAGAAAAAAAGATTCCAAATGAATTAAATCAAAAAGTGTCATTAAATTAATAAAATAAAGGTTTGAATTTGCAGCATGTGTGCACTGGAATACTAATTAATGACAATAATCAATTGGTATGAACAGAGGTCTACAATCTGTTTTCTCTCTCTCTCTCTCTCTCTCTCGGCTGTGAGCACTTATGAAAATAATAAAAATAAAATAAGAGTCCCCTTCATGAGTAACAGCATGTCTGCTAACACCATCTATATATCACAATATAGGCCTATATACTGCCGTATGTGTTAAAATAAGGAGGGCAAAGACAACAAAGCAAGTGAGACACAGCAATATACTACAGTATATTTGGGAAAACAATATAGCCCATAAAGTCTGAAAGTGTAAATGTTCAGCGAGTAGCTATAGGCATACAGGGAAAGATTAAGAACTAGTTGCCTGAATCAATTTGAAAAGTGGGCCACTTAAAATACATAGAGTGAATAAAGTCAGATTTGCATAACTTTAATCTCTGGCTATTATTTTATTTCCTCTTATCTGAAAAATCCTCTTATCAGTCCCCTGCATCCACACATTTCTGTCCTTACATCTAGCACACAAGCTATGATCAAACATTGATTGTAGGAAGAAGGCTGCAGAAGAAGAATGTTGACTTACTGGAGTTACAGTTTATCCTGACACAGTCTAGATGGGGAGGGGAGAATAAGTGACAGATGAAATCGCATCCTTCAAGGTTACAGCTGCAGACAACCAAGAGCAAGAAAAGCCACCTTCCGGGGACGGTCACATGACCCCTGGTGGCCATTTTAGCGTGGTTGGCTACTGATGGTCAATATCGCTATACTGATAATGGAAATCCAATTGAATCCCAATTCAATACTAATAAATTACTCTCAATGCTGTAGCCAATAATAATGTACGAATGCTGGTTAATATGACTTTACTGGTTCATATTTGGCTACATGTTGACTTTCAAAATGGTTGCTTGCAATTTAATGGCCACATCAGCAACATCAGAGAGCCAAAATATTTTCCAATAAGCACACTAAAGGGTTTAAACATAGCAATTTTGTTTGAATTGTCATCAAAATTGAGGCTTTACATGGTTTTAAATCATCTAAATCTTTCCATCTATGGCAGAGTGTTGAGCCTGCACCGGCTGGTCATGTGCCGTCAACCGCAACAGAAAAGTGGAAACAAACAGCCTCGAGCCACGCAGCACCAACACCTACAGAGGCCTAAAGAGACCTTCTATCAGAGGGTCCTGTGTAAGTTACTAATGATTATGAAAAATACCATTATCGTGCATTAAATGGATTTTGTTAGAATCTTAAATTCCTTTAGATTTCAAAAGGTCCAAAAGACCACATTGCACATTAAAAACAAAAATATGGACTACAGGTGTTCCATGTTTTTGGCAGCTGTGGTAGCAGAGTGCGTGTATGTATTTACTATACATGTCACATTCAGATATTTTGTGGGAACATATGCTTTATCTGGAGAGTATATATTCTAGGCTCACTGCTATAAAGGCCGGCACTTTACTTAAATGTACCACTTGTGCCACCATCTGCAGGCGCGCTGGGTGCTGTGGCATCGGGCTGTTTGCCAGACGGGCCGCAGGCTCGGGGCCTTTGAAGGGGTGAGTGCCATCTTTGAACAAGGCATGGGAGATGCCAGCTAGACCAAGGGTTACTTATGGACGGAGAGTAACATGAACCTGCTATCATGAGCAAAAATAAATTAAAAAAATACCACAGGAACAGACCCATGTGATAGGAATGCATCAGTGCAGCACTTACATGTACAGAAGCTTAATGTATACCTGCAGTTCTGAATAGATGGCGGAATATTATCTCAAATGTTGCTATTTGAATTAATGCATGTGTGAAAACAACAGTGCCATCTATTAAGAGTAATTCAAGAAGTAAAATACTGCCCATTTGGGAAAAAAAAAATCTTTTTGTACACAATAATGAGCATGACTAAATCTATGATCCGTTCAAAAGATGTGTTGCAGAGCATGGATAACTTTGTTACGTGTTATATTGATGGATATAAAAGTCTACACAGACATCTGAGCATCAAGGCAGAAAAATATACAGTCCAGGCAAGTCAAAAACAATACATGCAACTACAAAGACAAACTACAGAAACTGGTTTAGTGTGTGTTAGGTCTGATATCATGTCAGGACCAGAAAGAAAATGAAAACAAAAGAAAACACAAAGACAGTGAGGCTTCTTCTTGAACCAGAGGGGAGGTGAGCCAACAGGGACGGTTTATACGATACCTAGGTTGACCGTCAGTTTGACTCTCCCGCTGTCTAGCTCGAGCCTCAGTGTGTCTGCTGACTCGCGGGACGTGGCGGCCATGAGCAGGCCGAACGCCCGCTGGGACATGAAGCGGAGAGACACGTCCTCGGCCTCTGTGTGCACAATGTTTGGTATCACCACTTTCATGTACATGCTGCCATCGTATGACAGGATCGATGATTCTGTGACAAAAAGAGAAATGGAAATGTCCTGTTATTTTAATACAGTAAGCTTTAAAGTATCAACAACAGTAATGAGCAAAATGTGAGGCTGTGTCCATTTCTGTGGCTGTGCTGAGAAAAAAAAAAAAAGGAGGCCCAGACACTTTCATACCAGCACAGAGTGGGACAATATATTGCATATGCTTCCCCTTCTGACAGATTTGATTTTGCTACCGAAGTTTTCTATAAGATGAAAGGGAGTGTGTATGAAAGCAAATACACGCACACTCACATTTGGTGTTGAAAAGAGAACCTTTTTTGTGGGACATGCATGCATGTCCCTTATATTTTATCAGTGTGAAACACATACATGTCCCACATGCCCAGTTGCGGCTTTACTTATCATCTCCAGAGTGATAGGCGAGTGTCTCCCAGACTGAGACAGACAGACAGAGCTCAGTGTGCAGAAAATTAAATCATCATTATACATCCTCCTCTACCCTCTATTGACGTTGGTTGCTTGGAAATGTAAATTAGAAGTGGAACACGTACAACCCTACTGTAATGCAAAAACATTGTCCTTGTGTATGCTCACACACTGAACAACACAACCGGTCTTGTAATTAAAAAATGTCAAATAGATCACGTCAGTTTAACAGACAGTAGGGACTTTTCTGTTCCCTTCTTATGGGTACAAAATGGAGGAGAAAGCCAGAGTGAGTGCGGCGAAGAAAGAGGAAAGCTGTCAGCAGACTGGAAGCCTCTTGGGGAGAGAGACACAGATTAAAAAGGGTACCCAACCATGACATACCTGTTTTGACACCTCAGCTTTTAAAAGAGAAAAAATAGCCCTGTGGCCCTTAGAAATGCAGCACCATTTGGCTGCAACTAGGGAAATGCTGAGGCTGTAGGTGAGAGGTTTTGTTGCATTTTACGAGGGAGGGGTTGTACCTGTAACCGATGCAAAGTCGCATGTCACACTTCCTTTTTTGTCCTTTTTACTCAGGGGTCCACTGAATGAAGTCATTTACAGGTTGATTTGTTAAGAAAAATGCTTACCCATGCTAACAGTAATGCATTATTGGATTGCTTCACTAAAATGTAAAAATCCATGCGTTATGTTGTAAAATTTATATACAAGTAACATGAGATCACTGATTGCTTCACTAAAATGTAAAAATCCATGCGTTATGTTGTAAAATGTATGTACAAGTAACATGAGATCACTAAAGCATTTGTCTCGCTGAGCAGTGCGCTGCTGTAAAAATTAAATAAATAAATATATATAAAAATTTGTCTGTGTTGCTTTTAGGGCTGTTGTAAAATCCATTCTATGAACAAGCTGCCGACTGTGGATACAGTAGCCTTGAGGATAATGAAACTTTGGCTCACCATTGCTTCACTCAATTTTAAATTGCGCCGGCTCCCTCCCTCTTTGTGTCTCCTTTGCTCTCAGGAGCACTCTTAAGAAAAGACACGGTCACACATCCACACATGCATTTCACGCCAGCCAAACCATAGATGGATCCCCTAACTGACAGAGGCATGTATCGATTTGGGAGCCAGGTCAGGTCCCTGGCTCACACTTAAAGAGGGGGGGCATGCTGAGAGTCAATCTGCTGCTCAAAAAACACAAACAGACAAGGACAGACATGGAAAGAACCTGATAAAACTAAATGTGATGTCCAGAGTTTTGGCACATGTGGCACAGCACCCTAGATAAAAGGGTTTCTGAAAATTTGTTCAGGTGTTTGTAGCTATGAAAATTTGACATTGAGATTGAAACACAGTCTCACAGTGTCATCTATACAAAGAAAAATGCTCACTGGCTGTCAAGGACATTACCATAAAAATGGGAGCGAGATGTAACAAATACCAGCCATCTAATCACAGCTATGGGGGTGTTGATTAATGGGCAGGGGAATGCAATCTATGAAGGTAAATATGTTGAAATATGTGAGAGCTTGTAGAATATGATTTGAGAACGTGCAGAATGAAAAATATTAACTTGAATGTTAAAATTTGTACTTGTAGAAACTGTTCACACACCTGTTTTATGAATGTGAAGTCACAAGCAAAAATATTCACAAATGTTTAGATTGATATTTACATGAACATTATGACAGTTGCATGATCTTGGGCAGTGAGATGCGTTGGTTCACCACTTTGGTCCAGACTGATATCTCAATAACTATTGGATGGATTGCCTTGAAAGCTTGTACAAATATTTATGATTCCCCCCATATGAATGGTTGTTAAAATAACCCCAGCCTGTTTTAAGAGCATAAACAACTTCCTAACCAGTTAGTGAATATGTTTGACAGATCCACAGTCAACACTGTGCATAAGCAAGCAAATAACTAAACATTCAGTTCAAATGGTCAGTTTTTGTGGACAGCATTCTTTTTGGGGCAAAGTAGTCCCCCATCATGTCTGAATGTCATCGATTCATTTCTGCTGGGATTGGCTGTGTTGTTGTCAAATGGCTTTTTATTGTCCAAGTGAGGAAAGGGAAGCCTTTGGTTGACAGTGGTTCAGTGAATTGTATTCCCACTGCACGAGTCTCTCTGTTTTGAGTTGCAAAAGGAAAAACAGAGGAAAGGCTGAGGTTATTTTAAGACTGTCGACATGGTCCATTTGGAACAACAGAAGGAAGGTTCAAGAAGAAAGAAACAAGAAATCTTTTAAAATTCTAACTCCCGAGATAACTGACCAAGCGTCCATATGCCTCACACTATTCCTTACTGGTAAAAAAAATCCTGAAAACTAAAAGAAGAAATAAGGTGAGGATATAAAGATGTCTACACAGAATCCTTTTTGTGGAAGCCATCATTTATGGCCATTTCCTTTCTACCTAATTAGATATAAAACTTTACATTTCAGTCAGCATGAAGAGGTACACAAACAAACCTCACAGCTGTAGCTTTGTTTGACTCTTTATTCCCCTCAGAGGTGGCCTTCTTCATAGGTTTATAGTGGTGGCTGGCCAACAGCTCTGCAGTAGTGAGCACACATTCTTACAGGAGGAAATCAGAATGACACACTTCCATAACAACTTGCCTCTTACACTACTGGAAGTAGTAGAAGAAAAGGCACAAAACGGCAGACAGATACACACTCTAAATGAATGCTAATGTTGCCCGGTGTGTATATAGGCATCTCTCTCTTTCTCTCTGTTCTTAGCGAGTGCCTTTGTCTTCATCTTCGAGACTGTTTACCATGTTTTTACAGAATGGAACAGGCTCACAGAGTTCTTCTCTCTTTTAACATTATTTTTTTAGTCTCTTTAATGTAGTTTTTACAGAGAGTGTTTTTATTATGGGAGCTGCCTACAAAAAGGCACAAAATTACCTTTTAGGTGAAGCCAAAATGGCGATTTACTCAGAAGGAATCACTGCACAATAAAAATTAATGACATTTTGAGCATGTTAAGTGGCTAAAAACATGTTTAAAACTTGCCCTGTTTCAGCCTGTTGGGTGCTAACTCTGTCAGGGGGATAACACAATCTAGGCATTACCAATTGGTTTTGATTTTCTCCAAATTTACAAACAACAGAGCTACGTGTTGGAATCAACCAGAATTCTCCTTTAAGATCACAGACACTTCCGTTATTATTACAAATGACTAGAGGTCACCAGGTAATACTAATCCCGTGAAAACAGGGCTTTAGACCAAGGTTGTATAACTGAGAAATGCCTCTTTAAGCTAGTACTCAGTCTTTCAAGTTGCCAGCTGTTTAATAGTTAACTCAGGTACCAGAATAGAAGTGAAAAGCAAAAGTGAAAGCAAACAGCTGAGCCAAACATCACTTTACAATTGTAAAGAATTAAACATCCGCAATAGAATATAGTCATTCCTAGAGGATGTAAAGCTATTAACAGGCCTCTGCAATATACTGCAGGTGATAGCACACCATTCAAATGCTGTATGTATAAGTGTTTAGACTTGTGTGCCTGCACAACATGATCTGTGAAACACACACACACACACACACACACAGTATGTACTCCTCAGTAAAGTGTTTCTAAAGACAGATACTGTATCGGCAGTGATGAGGCTGTCATTTCAGATGGTAATTAAGCTGCTACTTGTCAGTCTGTGTGTGTGTGTGTGTGTGTGTGTGTTCCATTGGGCCCCACACTTTACATAATTAGCCATCCAATTGAAGCAGAAGATGGAGGAGGAGTAAAGCTATTAAGTGAGATGCTTCACAAAAATATAGAGTAGTATAGAGATTGGGGGTGGAGAATATGCTAGTCAAATCTCTTCAGCATGCGCGCGCACACACACACACACACACACACACACACACACACACACACACACACCCTTTTCAAACGCTCAAAATCTGTTTTCTTTCTCTCCTGTTTTTCCTTTCTCTGTGTTCCTGCCTTGGCCGTAACTGTGAAGGATTATCTAATCTCCCCCCTACCTCACAGAGTGACAAGTCTTTGTTTTGATAAACAAACCAACCAGGGCCTTGACTGTCATTGTGGTGTTTAATGCTAAGGCCTGCCCCCCCCCAGCAAAGATAGGGACATTGATAAAGAATTTCACGTGCACTAAGTATGCCTTGGTCTCCTTTTTGTGTGAGTATCTACGGTGTGTTTGTGTGTGTGGTACTATGTGTATACACACTGAGGTAGCAGTTGCACTCAACAGAAGAGGCTCTTGCTATGGACGTTATCCACCGTAATCCTCACCATGTGACATTTCACACATACACACACACACACAGTACTTTTAATAGCATACTCTAGTCCAATAACCCAAACCTCTTGTGAAAGAAAACCACTTTCATAACGCCTCCTGCACACAGCCTACGTGACGTGAGCGTTTTTGTTGCGTGTCAGTTGCTCTCACATATTAACACGGGAGCTGAAATAAAAACGGACACGCCAAGCTAACGCCACACTCATGCCACGCTAACACCACACAGGCAGTGTGCAGAAGCCCTAAAATGCAATTGGTATAAGAAAGGTAAAAATAGTAGTCACACCACAATGCTGTTGTTGCAGTTTGTTTAAATGCATCAGAAGCAGAGGAACTCTGATTCCCTGATAATCATTCCTGTTTAAATGTTTGTATGCCAGCAAATATCCCCAAAAAGTCCCAAAAGCACAAATTGACCTTAAAATATCACGGGGGGATTTAAAAGGCTGCTGAATGACTGCTGAATTAATGTTTACATAACCTTGTGCTGAAATGTATTAATTGTACATATTGTCAATGTCAAAATGTACGTTTCCCCTGGCAATTGTACGGTGGGCCTGAGAGCTCAACACAGTGCAAATTAAGAAAACACATGCAAGGAGACAACACCAGCAAAATATAAAACATCTTTGCCATGTCATGCACAGCATTTAGAGATAGTGCTGCAAGAGGCTCAAAAACTTCTTCCAGTGGACACTAAGTGATAGACACGGCTGTGACATGCAGTGTTTGATGTTACCGTTTGTGAGTAATGGAGTTATTGAAGTTGGCTATCCATCAGTGGCGTTATAAAATCCCCAAGTATGTAAGTTTTGTTTGGCTTATTGGCTTACATTGTAAGCCCATGATTCAGATACTAGTGCAGACTTCAATAACTTCATAACCAACAAACCATGGCAACAACAAGCATATCCCAGCCGTGAGCATCATGTTTTAGTGTCCTCTGTAAACTGTTAGAATGGACAACTGTTCGTTATGTGCTTCTTGCATTGCTTTATCTAAATGCTACGCCTTAGAGTTCGGATTGTAGATGAATCTTTCGGTCTGAGTACAGCAGGCATTAGGAAATGTGTGTCAAAGTCCAACCTGAGCTCAACCCAGTTAAAATCTCATTTTCTTTCTCATACTTATAACACATGTAGGCTATGTTTGTTTGTGTGGAATGCCCGCTTGTATCAAGCAACTTTGGGAAGGCATTCTGAAATGTCAACAGATGAACACATCAGTGCACACGGGGCAACCAGTGCACGTTAGTAAGCTGTTTAATTTAAAATGTTCAACAATTGAACCTTTCCTGCTTGCTTCATTTCCGAGCAATGTCGGAAAGCCAGTGGAGACTCGTTGACGCCTGGGGCCCTGTTATAAAATGAATAACGGGGTTAAAATCCTGTTCCTGGTGAGCAAATGAATGAACTTGGCTTTCAGTCTGGGGGTTATTTTGGACACCGCACACACTGTGTACAAAACTTGAACTTATTCCACCAACTCGGCTCTGGTTGCATGCTTCATCTTTCTCTATCTCTCTTCTGCCCACTTTCCACACACACACAAGCCCACATGCACTGAGCTCTCTCAAAAGGACCCACAGCACCATCTTACAACAAATGCATTACCGCGCTGATGTGACCGAACCCGACCCGAGCCGGACGGTACCTGACATTGGTATCCATGACGTTGATATTTTCCTGTGAAAGTGAAAGTGGGTAAGGATGTTCCTTTTTTTGCTTGTTTTGTGTCTTGCATGTGTTTTCCTAATTTTTAGTGCATCATATTTAGTAAGAAAATCCTACTTAAAGTGGCATGTATACAATTTTTTACCACAATTTGCTAAAAACTAACTCCTTGCATCTTATGGTTATCTTACAGCCATTGCTCTGACTTTTTTTGACATTTACTACATTTCTTTGTGGCGGTTTAAGCACTACTTTGCCATTTTCAGTTTTAAATGATATAAGTAAGACAAGTAAAATAATGTATTGCCTACCATACCATTAAATGCAAGTACAGGCTGTGTTTATTATGAGCGAGCTATTTTACTTTTAGCGGTACTTCCATTTAATCTCCGTAGTCCGTAGGTACCAAAGTATGGGTTAGGGTTAGGGGTTGCCAAAGTGCCCTTGAGCAAGGCACCAAACCCACAACTGCTCAGCGTGCTCATTCTTGTGCAGCTCCCTCACTCTGACATCTCTTTATTAGTGCATGCATAGGTCCTCTTTGTTCATGTGATTTGTATTTAGGGCATGTGTTATGTGTGTAACTGGAACAGAGGGACAAATGTGAATTTCCCCTTTTCAGGATTAATAAAGGCCTATCCTCTTCTTCTTGTCTTTCTCCTTCTGTTTTCTATTCCCTGTAATGGACACACAGTGGTTTGTAGAGAAACCCTGAATTGTAAAACAACGTTCTGTCCCAAACCCAGATTTAGGAAGTAGTCCATTGTAAGCACTATGAAGAATAATATCCCCATCAGACAGTCAAATTTAGGAGGTCGTCAGCATACTCACCGGGATTATAAAATATTGTGCCGTGCTCAAAGCAGAGATAAATTTACCAGGATATAAAAAAGGGGTTGATGTAGCATCAATATGAAACAGTAAGCAGGTTTGTGCAACAGACAGGCTTTACGCTGGGATGAGGTAAATCCGTAGAGCTTTATCAACATGTGACTGATAGATTCAGTATCTAAAAACAACCCTCTGCACATTCAATTTCAAGTTTAATTTTGTAATGGACATCATAGTGTCCTATTCTTGCTTGTTGTATTCTAGACCAATAAAGTGACTGAATCATTCCCGCGCTGTTAGCCTAACACCGCTGGTAAAAAGTCTTGGAAAGGCATTCTTCAAAAGTCTCTTTGAGGTGGATTTTTATAAGCAAATCGTCTTTGACCTGAAGGATGTTAAGTTATGATTAATGACTGTTTATGATTTATGGGAAACATTTCTTCTTAATGGGTCGCTAAACACATGGGCACACAAGGGTCACTCTTTGTGTACAAACATACACACATATACAACTATTTGGAAAAGCCTGAGTACCTGCTGCGTCAGTTGTGTGAACAGACTCTCTAATGGAAGTGGCCACTACAAGACCTTAGCCCTGATTTTTTCCCCCATAGTCCCATATCGGCAAACATCTTGGCTCACCGCTCGCATGCACACACTCAAAATTGTATTCAATGCAAATCGTATTTGACCTGAAGGATAATAAAGTTATGAATAATGGGTAAGGATTAACAAAATGGCACTTTGGGGGCACTTGGACTGGCCAGAAGGCTCATTTAGGCCAAAGAGAAAGTAATTTGTGGGGGCACCTAGGCTGGGACTTTAGAGCAAATGTGAAGAATGGAATTGCCCTGTTAAAAAACAGACACATACTGTTAAAAGAACGTTGTAATAGGACTATTTTGCACTCCTAGCAAGACCATTGCGGTCATTTGTCCTAACTTTTATATGATTACAGTCCGTAATCTGGCTGTATCGTAGTGAAAATAAGAAAATGTTCTTTGTCTTTCACAGTATGAGCCGCTGTGATTCTCTGCTGGGTGTGTATGTATGAAAAAGGGAATTTATTGATAAAGTAAGATAAAGTAAGTTTGATGTATGGTTTTGCCTTTGCTGTATCTTCCTCGCTTGACTGTGCATAACATTTTTGTTGCAACAAGCATGGATAAAGATCAGTAAATGTATTGTGTGGGCACTGCCAGGTGCTCTTGACCAAGGCACTTTACCCCCCATCCCCCCCACAACCGCTCAGGGCGCTGGTCCAGCTAGCAGCCCACTCACTCTGACATCTGTTTTTCATGCAATTTGTGCATGAATAGGTCCTGAGCATGTGTGTATTTTTGACCTGTGTGTAGTGATTACTGACAAAACAGAATGTAGATTGTAATTTCCCCACAGGGGATCAATAAACAGTATAAATTGTAACATTTTCAAGTTTTGTTGGTAGAAAAATGACACAACATAACTGGAGAGAGCAAGATGGGGAATGACCATGGATGTATAATAAGAACTGGATACAGTTTTCGAGATGGAGCCCAGTTCTTTCCTTGTTGCTTAGTGATGCATGAAGCCAAAAAAGTTCAAATGACTCGAGAAGCCATCGGCAGAGCCAGCTACTTGCGGTTTAGCACTACGTCTAATTTAAAATGGGGATTAAATGATTTAATCTTGTGGCTCTCCTAGACTTTCCAAATGTTATCTGACTGTATGGATCTGAGTCATGTTGCTGGAGGTTGTGAAGCTCAAAAAAAGTAACCACTGACAGACACTCTTACGGACGTCTCTTTTGCCATCTAATTCGGCCCAGTGGCATCACGAGAAGGACACAGAAGTTGTAATCCAACGGTTTGGCCGATATATCAAAATGGCAAATGCATGTGTTGTGTGGATGACTTTTTTTTATTTTTTTACCTTTAGTTATCCAGGTAAATCGATTGAGAACAATTTGTTTGGGGTTAGGGGTCTTGCTCAAGCGCACCTCGCTGGGAGAGAGCTGCTCTTTCACTTTGTCGGTCTGGGGACACTGAATGTTGATTGACGGCAGATGATTCAACGAATGTTTCACGGGGGTCTGGTTTCTCCAGAAATTCAAAGCCAGACGATCATTGCGGCTTGCTCAGAATAAGATATATTATTATTTTACTAAAATAGTTCACCGAAACGTGTTCCTGAAAATTTTTTAAGTGAGAAATAGGCAGTTGCTGAATCTGTCTTCATTTGAGAAAATCAAAGGGTAGTTTAAAAGATTTTCCACAGATTTTGAGAGACTCTGGTCACGCTCATCATTTCCGGGTTAGCACTCCACGCATGTCGGGTCGGCCAAAATGGCGGCCACTGGCCCCAACAACTCCAGCAATATGTTCAACAAACGAACACAGCCTTGTACTACTGAACTCATCCACATCTGATAAACTCCTCTGTGCCTCCGGTGTAGTGTTAGTACTAAGTATGCAAATGAAATGTACAGTAGCTTACTCCAAAAGGCTCTCCTGTAATTGTTTGATACCAAGTCTGACTACTAAGTTTATGTTGGGCCGTAACACACTTTAACATGTAAACTGCAGTAGGCACACCTGCATGTACACCCAACCAGTGAACCACAGCTCCATCGGGGGGCAGCAAAGTCAAAGACAGCCAGCTGCTGTTGACACCAGCTTCTCATTTGACTTGTTGGAAGATGGAACAGGGAGGATATGAGAAGGGTGGTAACAGGAATGAGGGACAAAAACAAGAAAATAAGGAGTTTTTAGCCGCTAGATGAAAAAACAAATTAAACATCATTTTGCAAAGCAGACAAAAGTCAGGTTAAAATATTTTTTTTTTTAGAAATTGTACAATCAGATACATCTTCCCACACAGGGTAAGGTACCATATCCAGCAAAGGAGCATAGTGTATTTTATTTTGTATCCTTAAAGTCAGTTATTCTCTGGGAAACCATCCTTCCTGCTGGTGTGAGAGGTTTGGAGACTTGTCAATTTCTCAGATGGTCGAACACTGAAGGCTTGATTTCCTCTCTCTCTCTCTCT